>NC_041220.1:43028155-43092621 GCF_002837175.3 Physeter macrocephalus | reverse complement strand
AAAAAAAAAAAAAAAAAAAATCCATTACATGTAACTCATTACTTTATTTTTATGCCACAGTAGCTTTAAATTTGTGTCTTTATTTTTCAGATAGTTCAATTAGACGTATATACGCTATGTCAAACATATCAATAAAATATCAAACATAATTATTTTTTTATATGGAGTCAAACATTTAAGTATTTTTAGACACGGTAGACATGTTTATACAGAACAGTTGGCCAATAGGATAGTCCAGTTTATAGAATATTTTAAGTTATCAAATAGAACAGGCATTGATAAATAACTTCTCTGGAATCAGATTAAAGAAATAAATTTAAAACTGAAGGTCGGTTTTTCTGTTGTTTCGATGACTGAATACACTCCAGAATTTTGCTGGACATTATTAGGAATACTGTAGAATCACAAGTATTAGTGCTGGGTAGGGTCTTAAGATCCTCTGTATCTCTAAGGGTTCACTTGTTCCTACTTCTCAACTTCCAATAAGTAAAATGCTATTCACAGGGGTGGGAGTTGGGGTGTAAGTAGAACTGAATTCCATGCTTTTTTTCTTCACATAGAAGTGCCACATGATCTTAACAAAACTGTCTAGGAATAGAAAGAATTTATTCCTCATAGTCAAATCTTATTTCCTTCTCTCAATATCTTGATAGAAATTACTTAATTTTAGGGTTGTTTTTTTTTTTCCCTCCAAGTCTGCAAACTTCCAGAGCTGAAATAGACTACTGTGTAATGGGAAGGATGAGATATGAGTGTGCCTAGCAAGGGTCTAAGTGGAAATGCTACTAGAGTTCTAACTTGCTCATCATTAGATAAATGTTCATCTCATAAATCACTGTATGTTTATAACCGTCCTCTTAATATCACTCAAATAATGTGTCAAAAAACATCATAATATGGTACATTGGATCTTTATGTACCACTTTATAGAGTTTTTAAATTAACTAAAACTTGATCTCATTTGATCATCTGTAAAAACAGGGAAAAGAAAGCACCAATCTCCAAGGTAATTTTGCATGAGGATCAAGTGAGATACAATGTGTGTAACAGTGTTTTGTTCCTATAGGATCTTGTGTTTTCATTTACCATGCCTTGTACTACATTGCATTCCAATTAATTTTTAAATTTAAGTTTGTTATAGTGATGAGTGTTAGGTTATTAGGTAAAGCAAAAGTTTTAATTACTAAAAGGTTTTATTTCACGTATCTACCTCATTTTTAACAACAGTCTTGGCCTGACATTTGAGAGAAGAGAGAGAGAGGAGAGAGAGAGCTGAAAGGGGAATGAGGACAGATCCAAAGTAGTCTTTGAAGGAAAAAAAAAAAAAACCAAAAACTTACTTATGGGTGATAAAATGTAAGTAGTTCAATACTTTGAAAATATTTTTTGAAAACGTAATTCATTTTCTTTTCTTAGGAAGTTGGACTGTGGAAAGCAGTTCTCCCTGAAACAGGCTGTAATGTCCCCAGAAGAAGTGTAGGTATATGCCACCATGAGAAGGAAGGGCAGGAATTAGAAGAAATCTTGGCTTGAGGGAAAGAGCAGAAAACTGGCACTGTTTGATCTTCTTATAATTGTGGGAAGAACTGGATACAGAGGGGAAGCACCCAGTGAGAAATTTTTGTCATGATCCTTCGGATCTGGACAAAATTTTATTTTCCATATGTGGCTCTGTGAAGAGAGCAGCTCTCTGTTCCCTGACAGCCTGGGGCACTTAGGAGTCAGTCAGCTCACACACAGACACAGCACTACCAAACCTCCCTTGGATGCCATGTAGTGTGAAGGACCTGGAAATTCCTCTACACCCCGAGGAGAGTTGAGGCAATTGCTGAATCTGAGTGGGTAGATGGCCAAAGGGAATCCCTGAGAGGTGGGGAGTAATCCTACTCTTGAGGTCTTTATGGATGGCCAGTTTTCCTGGGGAAAAATGAAAATTATAGCCGGTACTCAAATTGTGGCAACAAGTACTGGATCAAGGGGTACTGGGGGTGCCAGTGATCACATGTTCTAATCTACCTAAGATTCATCCCACCTGTTAACCAGACTCAGATTTCAGCATTAAAAGCCAGCATTACACCTAATGTCCAGGTGACAGGAGACATCATCATGGAAATCAGAGGAGCCAGAAGATCGCACAAGGTCTCACTCATATAGATTGGATGCATGTGCTCCCAACATAGGAAGTTATTTAAGGTCCCACTTTCTACATATACTGCAGATGCCATCTGGTAGTAATATGGAAACAGAAAGGAAACCTCAAAGATTAAAAATTTATCAGTTATAAAGCAGAAAGTAACACACCACTGTAAAGCAATTATACTCCAATAAACATGTTAAAAAAAAAAATGTTGACACACGAAGCTTGTTTTCTATGGCCGCAAAGGGTTCATCTTAGTATATTTATCTTTTAAATAATGTAAGAAAGCCTTATTGTAACTATTCCAGTTAGTTGAATTATGATACTAATAAACACCCGTTGGAATAAATTCAGTCAATAAAGAAGAGTCTAAACACACACACATGCACAAAAAAATTTATCAAGAAAATAAAAAGACTGAGTTATCATAGTGACTCTTACATTATTGGATAGGATTAAGTTTATCAAATTGGAATATCCCTATCCTCTATATGTCTGTCTGTCTATCTACCTACTACCTACCTATCTATTTTTTTCCACACTACTCCCTGGTGCCCAATATGGTAGATTAATATAAGCAAGAAAAAATATGATGAAAGATTATCTTTGATTATCTGAATGCATCCCTGATAAATGCAGTATAATAGATTCATATTAGTGTTATCTTACAAACACAAAAAAAGGAAAAACTTCTGTTTATATTATTGACAATTTTTTCAGATGAACTTTAAAGTTAAAATTAGAATTGGTTTGAAGGAAAAGAACATTTTAAGAGATGGCTTTTAAAGAGAACACTTAAAATTAAACATAATCTAACCATTTATAAAATCCTTCATCATCTCTTCCACTTATTTTATTTTTTTAATTAGTATTTTTATTGTCATGTATTTTATATTATTTTTTGATAATTTTATACATTGCAAAATGATCACACAGTAAGTCTAGTTAACATCTGTCACCATACATAGCTACAAAAGAATTTTTTTTCTTGTGATGAGGACTTTTAAGATTTACCCTTAGCAACTTTCAAATGTACAATACAGTAGTACAGTACTAACAATATTTAATTTTTAAATACTAGTTACTTTTTCAAAAATTTGCTGCAGAGTAGGAAGTTATATTTGCAGTATGCTTTTATCATTGTCCAATTATGATTACAAGTGGAAATTAGTCTTTTTTTCAGCAGTCCACTTGCCTCTATTATCAGAAAACATAGAATTATTTATTAAAAGATGTCTTCCAGAATTGGACTCTATGTGGATTTGGGGGTTTATTGGTAAATTCAGCAAATTAATGGCTTGGCATTTTGATTTTTTTACCCTTTCCTTGCTCAGGCAATTCCTGTCTGGACAATACGCTGCAGTATTTGTGATTCTTTCCTGAGCACTTGAGCAAAATCCTGCTATCTTGTTAATCTGAATAGCCCCTCACCTTACATCTCAGATTGTTCTTTTGATACTCTCAATTCAAGTTGCTGTGGAAACTGGGATAGCGGTATGCATATTGGAAATCCACAGATTAAGTAATATATTTATTCAATAATTCAGTTTCTCTTTGATTAAGTTCTTTACTAGAGCTGTTAACAGAGTAACTTTGAATTTTGTCCCTAAGCACCTGGTATAGGTGCTAATACGTAAATAAGCAAAAGAGCAGTTCTCAAAGGACAGCACCGCTGACGGGAAGATGCATCCATGCATAATGAAGAGCTAGATGCATGTCACTTTAGCTGTGGGACAGAAAAGCATGTCATAGGTCTGTGACGACGAGGCAAAGGAAAGGTTAATTCTCATAAACTCATCTTTCTCCACCCTAACTAATTAACAATAAGATTCATTAGAATTATTTAGCTTATAGATATATGAAATTTCAATTTTGTATTTCTCCTATAATTTGAGAATAATCCTATAGATGACACAGGGAGACCTATTCTACATAAAAATACTTAATTTAAATTAAGGTATTTAACTTTAAATTAAATCAGCTCTTTTAATGACTTTTCTCAAATGTAGATCAGTATTTTAAATGCTTGAGCGTAGCGAACAGTGAAGAAAAAGAAGATGGGGGAAGGGATAAGGGATTACAAAAAACATACTTGTATGTTTGCTGCAGTGAATTCATAATACTTATTATGAAGCCAGAGCATCAATATAAATGGTACACAAACCAAAGATGAACTTGATAAGACTTTCAATTTTATGGAGGTATGAGATTTATCAATGAAGCAAACATTTATTTAGGACCCACTATGTGTCAAACACTATAAAAAGGTGTTAGAAATAGAAAGTGAACTACAGAAGAGGAGGGGGAGAAAGACTCATAGTAATGGTTACTCAGCATCAGGTATTTTCTTACAGATTTACCTGAATTATTTGATTTGATTCTCACACTTATTTTACGAGATATTTTACTTCCGTTTTACACATAAGGAAACTGTGAAACTGATCACTGAGGTTAAATTGTCCAGGGCTATGTGGTTACTCTATTAGTCAGGAAAGTTGAGGCCATGGTACATGTCAAAGAAATACCAGAATCGATAGAGGTTAACAGAATAAAGGTCTATCAGGTCTATTTCTTGACAATGTCCTAGTCTTATATCGTTCAGGAAGCCCTCCTCAAAGTGGTGGCCCAGGGATCCAAGTTGCTTCCATGTTGCAGCTACAACACTATAGTCACAACATCAGAAATACTTACCTCTCAAAGTCATCATAGAGGGATTAAGGGGAGTAAGGATTGCTCAAGGGGGATAATGACCAACCCTCAAAATGGCCAAATTGCTTCCCTCATATCCATTGACCATACCAGTCATGTCGGTCCAGCTTAGTATAAGGAAACCTGGATAATATATAGTTGTCTTACGTGCTCGCAGAAGGAAATGGATTGGTGCACATCTAACAAGTCTATACCGTGGTTACTAAGCAGCACAGTCAAGATTTCAACTTAGTTATAGGGCACACCCTCTTAATCACTAAGTGTTCCTTATGAAGAAATATTTATACTGCAATGTGGTAAATAGAGCTAAGCAGAAAAAATCCAAACCAATATGGGAGAGTAAAAGAGGGCACTTACTAGTCAGCAAGTCCTCATCAAACTCATACCAAAATCACGTGTAACATTGAAGGTTGGTATTTGTCCTTCTGAATGAAGAAGATGGCATGTCAGTGCTGCACTTTGTTCTAATACAGTGTTTCTTTGTAAAAGAAAGAATATTCTTAGGGCTTACCAGTTTTATTGTGTAGTTTTATTATAATGTTGTTTATACATCTAACCTAAAAAAGGGGATAAACTCTTCATGCTTTTCTCTTATTCAACTTTAAAATAAAATTTACACATGAAGTATAAACATATCTGCAAAACCAATACAATTCAAATAATATTAAGATGACATATAAGATTGTTTTGTTGAATCTAATTTGCAGTTCCCATTGTGTCTATGATTTTGATTGCTCTGTTGCTCTTCTTTCGATTTTGGCACATCTCAAGTGCTGGTTACCCTCTGTGGCCTCACATTTCCTACCATTTTTTCCTATTTGAATAAGTGGGAAACATTTGTTCATGCAGCACTTTCTAGTATCATTTGGCCTTCATGTGGCATTGGTGCGAACACAGCGTTTACACGTTAAGTTGGGCTCCGTCGTGTCTTTATTCCCTGTGACTTCTAAAGTAGAATTGACTGCAGGCAGCTTAATTATAAATATAACTGCAATGATGGGCACTAAAACTGTCTAACAGAACTCAAAATGTAAGGAATATCTTTTTAGTGTAGAACTTACAGATTTCTGCAAATACCTGGGGATATAGAGGGTCCTGTCCACAAACTGATAAGCAATGTCTTAGGGGGTTGGCTCTTTAAAACAGGAGAAAAACAGACATACCTTGTTTTTATTGTGCTTTGCTTTATTACACTTTGCAGATATTGCATTTTTTTTTACAAATTGATGGACTGTGGCAACCCTGTGTCAAGCAAGTCTGTTGGTGCCATTTTTCCAAGAGCATTTGCTCACTTTGTGTTTCCGTGTCACGTTTTGGTAATTCTCACAATATTTCAAACTTTTTCATTCTTATATTTGTTATGGTGATCTGTGATCAGTGATCTTTGATGTTCCTATTGCAAAAAGGTTACAATTTCCTGAAGGTTCAGTTATGGTTAGCATTTTTACCAATAAAGTATTTTTTTAATTAAGATAAGTACCTTGTTTAGACATAATGCCATTGCATATTTAATAGACTACAGTAAAATATAAACATAACTTTTATATGCACTGGGAAACCCCAAAATTTGTGTGACTCACTTTATTGTGATACTTACTTTATTGTGGTGGTCTGGAACTGAACCCACAATGTCTCTGAGGTATGCCTGTAGCTAACTTGTTTTTTTTTTAAAGAAATATGAGTAAACGTCTCTACAGAAGCCAAGGAACAGGGCTCTATTTCTTGATCCATAGAGGCTATGTGTAATCTAAGCCAGCTTGGAATTCAGTTTTTCATTTCCATGTCCTGGCACTTTATTGCACCTGATTTGTAATCTTTATGCATATTTGACATGAAATATTTTCTGAAATACACATGAAAACATGAAAAGTATGTTTGTTGAGCAGGCATTGTTAAGTTTAGAAGTTACAGACAATGCTAAAACCTGAAATTCTGGTGGACGCCTACAGTAATAGAATTTTTTATTCTAATGAAGTTCAGAGCCTTTTATTTTTAGAGATCTGAATTACCTGAGAACACAATAATATATTAGTCAATGAAACAGGAATTCAAGCCCAAACGAGAACTTAAAGCAAAAACTTCCATTTTATTCTTTCTTTCCTCATTTTTTTCTACTTCTCTACTTTTTTGTTTTTATATCTAAAGCTGTCCCCCCTTCCTACTCCTCTCTGACTTCATTTGCTTCATCAGTGAACAAGGATTATGGAACGCATACCATTTGTCAGGCATTATGCTAAGTACAGGTGATTCACAGATAACTAGGAAAGGGTCTTGAATTTCAAGGAGATTGCAGTCTTTTAGGAGAAGTAGACTGAAAAGCAATCACTAACTTACTGAGGTAATGGGCTGAGTGCCGTAATTGCCTAGGGAAGGAAACAGCTAAATTTAAAGAGAGGGGGTTAAATGAGAGTCAGGGAAAGTCCTGAGGCTAGATGAGGGTCAAAAGGGCTGTTAAGAGCTCTCTTTTAGGTTGAGTCTGTAAGGATGTATAGACTGCTCATGTGGTCATGGAGACTTGGGGAGAATGGCTTTACAGCACACAATACAAATGAAAAAATTATTTTTACAAATGAGAATTTTCTTTCAGATAGATAGCCTGTTAGTTCTGTCCAGCCTATTATTGATGGTATTACACTCTCATGTCCATTAAAAACATCTGCAGTGTTTAATAAGCAAGGAGGTATCTAAGTCCTCTCCCCAAAGATTTGTATCAGGATGGAGGAATCAGCATTTTAAACAACGCCTGGTTGTTTCTTAAGCATCTGGTCTAGGGACCATAGTTTTATAAACTCTCTACATTTGCTTTGCAAATATAATGATACAGCTGCGGGTGTTTTGGGGGTGTAGGGGTCAGTACAGTTAAACAAGTTTTCATACAAGAGTGAGAAGGATTGTTTGGGGTGCAGTGGTTAGGGGCTGTGAGAGTACATTTATGGTAATGTAATCAGGATAAAGAGAAATCTCTGAGAATACAAAAAGGGGGAGTGCCTCCTGAGGTGAAATGAAAGGGAAAGAAAACCTGTGAAAGTCACAGTAGTGCAGAGGATGAAGAATTTCTGAGAACAAAATATATGATGGTTGACTTGAAGTTCTTGTGTTTTAATAAAAAATCCTCCAATCTCCACCAGCTCTTTAGTGGAGACCACTGAACAAGCACAGTCTGCTCTGTGTGAGCTTTTATTTTTATTTTTTTTAAGAAAATGAGAAAGATGCTCTGTCAGTGATGTGCTGGAGCCCGACTGTAGCAGCTTGGAAAAGCCAATTTTAAAAATTTCAGTGATTTTGTGAGATGGTTGTTAAACAGAGCCATTATTAAAAATTATCTTATGTAAACTTGTAAGCAAATAAATCACACTAAAAACAAAGTTAATAAATACTGAAACATATCACTTTCTAATTATTTTACTATGTAGTACTATTGTGTTTTTGAGGTTATTGATGTTGATTGTATCTGTGTGTGTATGTGTCTATGGATATATACTATTGTGCATCTTTACCAAACTCTGCATTTAGTGACCTGATATCTTGAAATCATCATGGTGGGAGAATTTACAGTGTAAAGATTGTCAAACACTACAGAGAAAGTCTTGTATTTTGTTTTGTTTGCTTATTTATTTTTTGAAAGCTGATTGTTAAATATTTACCTATACACCACTGTCTTAGTGGACTATTTTCTATCATTTTTCCTTCCTCCCTCCTTCCATCTCTCCTTTCCTCTTTGTAATTTTGCCTTCCTCTTCCCTCCCTCCCTTCCTTCCTTTTTTTTTTTCCTCTCTGTTCTTCAGTTCCTTCTTTCTTTCCTTTTTGCCCATCCAGCATTCATTTTCCTTTCTTATGGCTACAATATGTTCATTTTGCTTTTGGGAACCACCTACTGGTACTAACAACCTGTCTACTTTGGATGACATGATTCAGTGGAGCATAGGATTTAGGGTAAACCAATCCAGACATCCACAAGTTCCACTCTCAGCCATAGCTGATTCAGAGAAATGTACTTGACTGAAGTCAGGCTAGACACAGTTGAAATTTCTGCTTGAAATTCTAGGATTTCTTTTTTAAAGGCCTAGGAAATAGTCAGTTTCTTTTCCTCTGGATGTGACTCCCCAGGTAATAGCTTAGGGTTTGCTGGAAGTAATTTAGTGGCTAAAAGAAAAGATGGCTTGAGAAGGAAGCCAAAACTGAAAAAGGAACTAAGAACACAAGAAAGTAAAGTGGGCCCTGATTGTATCACTTGAGCCCTAGGTTAAGCTACATCCGGACTATTCACCTTCTTGGGCCAAAAAATTGCTTTTTTCCATTAAGTACATTTGGGAGGGCTTTTATGCATAGTTATATAAAACTTTCTAACTGAAACAGATTGAGACTTGTGTCTTGGTCAAAATAGTATAAAGCAGAGATCATTTCTATGATGAGATAATTTACAAACTGGAGAAGAAAGAGTCCAGAAAGAGTGTGTGGTGACAGCAAGGACACACATGTGGAAAAGAGAAACTGAGCTCTCAGACTTGGCACTGGTGATGATCACATTACTTACTATGTTTAACTTTACTATTGATTAGTACTTGGCCTTCTAATAGTAGTTACTTTTCATTCGATTGTTACACAGTTATAGAATCTGTATTCTTGGTTTGTTTTATGTATTTTGTCTATAGAGTTAGTTGAAATAGAAATTTCTTGAGGTTAAAGACTATATTTTTGTTAGGTTTTTAACCTCACATCACCTGATGTTTTACTTTGAAATACTGTGTTCATTAAATACTTTTGACTAACTACATCTTATTGCATCTTAGAAAGATGTTAACTTCAAAAATTTTCTGTATTTCCACTATTTATTATGACTCTTTTGAAAATTATGTATTACCCTAAAGTGCTTCAGTGAAAAATGCATAATAAATTGGGCAAATTAGATCAATAACCTCTATGATAACTTATAAAGAAGGAGATTAGGGAAAATGATAGAAAATAAATTTTCCTGTTAAGAAGTTCATGCATTAAGTGGGACTTAAAACAGTTTATTCCTAGGGTGACCATACATTCTAGTTTGCCTCTCATTCTGGTAAAGTTATTAATAGCTCTCTCTTTAATTCCCAACAGTGTCCCAGTTTGGATGATAAATTATATTGTTCAGTCATTATTCCAATAGCTCCCAACAATGGATGGTGATCTGTATTACCTGGGGACAGTATTTTTAAAAAATATAAAATATCCTAAGTATATAAAAAAATAACAAAATAACAGTAACCTGTATACCCACAGTCAAAACTTGACAGTTAACATTTTGCCATTATTTTCTTTGTTTATTCCTTAAAAAGAAAAAGTTAATGTCACAGTTAGAATTAAAGAATTCTCTTTCCCAGTCCCATTTTCTTCCCTCCCTCCCCAGAAGTAAACATTAAGAAGTTGGCACATGTCCTGCCTACGTATGCATTTATATTTTGATGTATATATTAAAAAGTTAGACTGTAGTAATTTGCATATAGTTTAATACGATTTCTGTAAACATTACTAAAACAAACAAAAAACCAATATGTAATCTTATGGGAACATTTAAAAAGTATGGATCTCTGAGAACCTTTTCCAGTCTATTAACTCAGAATGTTTTGAGGTTGGGGCCAGGCATATATATACCCTAAATGATTCTGATATTCCAACAGACTTGGGAAATTTAATTAATGTCAGATCCCAAACTAATTTACAATATTTATTTACATTTAAAATATCTGGTTTGATGGGCTAGAGGTTCAATATTGAATATGAGCAGTAAACATCTCAGGATCAAATCTGACAACCTAAACAAGCCAAGTTTTTAGTAACCTTTTAAAATATAGCCTTAATGGTATATTTTCCCTTTGTAATACTGGGATCTTAATTTCACATTGGTTTTCAGGGTTGAGAGAACTATGAACTTTACACCTATTATTTCAATTCACAAATGAAAAGGGGCCAATTAAATGGTGATGGCTGCATAAGATAACATATTAAAAATTAAATTTAAGGAACACTTATGTGAATAAAACACAATGCTGATACATAATAGGACGTCAGGAATGGCCAGAAACATTTTGGAAACCATTAACGGGTTCAGAGACAAAATGTAGAGAATATGATCTTAATGCGCTGTATAAAGAGAGTGTAATATGGAAAGCACCATCGATGGGATTTCAGAGTAGAGATAATTAAAGTAGAATATAAAAGTATAAATCTAAGTAAATTAATGATTCCTGGAAAGCACTGAAAGGTATATAATTTCGGAGAGTTCACTAAACTTATTGAAATCTTTACTGTATTGTATATTTAACTTCCTTAATCATTGAATGTTTGGTCTCTCTTTAACCAAAACCAACTGGTTCAGTGTACTTTGATTATGAGTGTTTATACAGTTGTCCTTGAGTCCTAAAGCAAAATGTGGATTCATTTCATACAATGGTACTAATGATAGAAAACAATTTAGATGATAAACTTTGAGACTCTGCCAGAAAATTTCAAGTGATGTATCTTAAACACTTACATGTGTATTTACATGAGACTTCATTGACATTGACATGAGATTCTCACCACCATCCTTCATCAATCAGGCATCAATCAGAGTTAATTGGAAAGACAGAGATACATTCCCAAAATTTCATCAAAAAACAATGTCACTCTTTGTTTCTAAAAGTTACAGTGAATTTGACACATCATCTTTTTACTTAGTCTTTTGGAGTCTCAAGATAATAGAAGGGGAATAATGGAATGGATAGGATAATTTGGGAAGAAATTGTGTTTGCAACTGAGCTATCAAATAAATCACCCTCTAAGGGAGACAACAATAGAAAAGATTTTGGCTCTAGCACTTGCATAAAGATAAGCATTCAAAATGAGACAACTGGGGCTAGGATAGATAATACCTTGTCCATCAGGGGCAATGTTGCCAATTAATGCTAATAGAAGCATACAGAATTTCACAATATTGCTGCTAGCCATGGTTAGAATATTGTAACATTAGTATGTGTATACTTTATTAAGCACCTAGAATGAAAAAGTGGGGGAAAATAGAATCAAATCTTTATTGAAGGTAAGGGAGATTTTAATTCAGAATCACTTTTTCAAAAATGTTTTAGAAGAAAAATAATGTGATTACACATTATTTTTATTATACAGACGGTTCTCAATTGTGGACTGACAAAAGTTGTGACCTCATTAATCTACTAATTAAATATTACAAGTGTCTGGATCTGCATGAAGCACTGGAGATAGGTGAATAAGACAGTTGTTGAGGCCACTGCCAGTTATAGTATTCCATGGTAAGGATAATGAAGGGGAATTATCGGTGCTATGGGAACATATAAGAAAGTTACTTAACTCAGGCTTGAGGGTCAGGAAATGTTTGCCAGTCAGTGAGAGATAACTAGATGAAGAATTGAAAGAAAGCTGGGAGTTAAGCTAAAAGAGAGGGGACAAGGGGTTAAAGTTCCTGGTAAAATTAATGGCATGTTCAAAGACCTGTAATAAGGATAATATGCTTATTAACTAAAAGAAGTCTGCTTTGATAGGAGACTTCAAAGGGGAACGGTTAGAAACATAGCTGATATATCATGCAATGATAGATATTTGAATTTTATTACAGAAAATATAGATAGTTATTGAAGACCAGGCATGATCAGACTTGGGATTTAGAGAGATAGCTTTGATTCGTTATGGAGAATGGATTAGGTGAAGGTGCAAATGAAGACAGGGGTGGGGTGTGCTTTCAGTGGTCCAGGTAAGTCTAGACAAGAGTAGTGACTCATTAGTGAGATAGGCAGTTTTGACAGATTTCAGGGAGAGTTGAGACAGATCTTGGTGATTAATTGGATGAGGCTGATAGGGAGTAAGAAGAATTAAGAATAATGTCCAAGTTGATTATGTAAGTGGGAATACAGTATTGTGATGCCCTTGAATGAGGTAAAAATCATTGGAGCAGAAGATTATGGGAGAAGATAAAAACTGAGTAGAAGGCAAATGTTTGTGATAGGATCTAATCACTTGCATGTGAGATCTGATGTTTATTGGAGTTTCTTGGTCTGGGATTATGTTTTTGAGAGACAATAACCTTCAAGTATGAACTGGAATTGTAGGAATGAGTGAGATTTCTTAGTATGCAGAAAGAAAAGATGAAGGCTCAGCATAAGCTTTCTTTGAGAAAACATCTAACTTAGAAAAGTGTATCTCCAAAAGGAAAAGCCAGAATGTGGGATGAAAAATAGAAGATGGAAAAATCCAGAAGAATTAGGACATGTAGAGAAATCTGTTTGTTATGGGGTGGGACTTCTACAGAATGCAGCAAATGGGATAGACAGGGAGGGATCAGTTAGAGACAGGGAGAAACAGAATTGCATAAGCTAAATCAGTTTATGTCTATGATGTAAGATCAGAACAGGAAGCATGTTGTGATGAACTGAACTCATGTTTTAAAAAGAATAATCCTAATGGTTCCCTGGCAGATGAGTTTGATGTCCTCCTCTCCCACAGGTACTATATTTTCAGAAACTATGTAGAACTTTTATAAATACTAAATCTGGAATTCTCATATAACAAAATCAATTTCATACCTCTGTTGATGTGGTTTCAGTACTTCAGTAGTTAATGTCTAAAGAGTTTGTGCCCTTTTTTTTTTTATGATAGAACATGATAGCAAAGCCATCAGGCATCAGATTTCAGAGATTTGGTCAGTCCTATATAAGGAGTTGAATGATTTTCTTAAAAGTTATGACCACCAAGATTTTCATCTTTCTCCCTTATCTGACCATAATATTGTAAAAGAGAAATTGGAATTTTTGCTCTTTACTCTTATCATTGTTGCTAAAATTTCATAAAATATGTGAATTTTAAAATCATCATTCTTCAGTGACATATATTTTTTAAAAAATAATAATAATCATAACCCAAGAATCATTAAAAAATTTTTTTTAAATTGAAGTATAGTTGATTTACAATGTATTAGTTTCAGGTGTACAGCAAAATGATTCAGTTATATATACACATATATGTATAATATATATATTCTTTTTCAGATTCTTTTCCATTATAGGTTATTATAAGATATTGAATATCTTGCAATAGTTATAAGATATTTAATATTCCCTGTGCTATACTGTAGATCCTTGTTGTTTATCTATTTTATACATAATAGTGTGTATATGCTAATCCCACACTCCTGATTTATCCCTCCCCTCCCCTTTCCCCTTTGGTAACCATAAGTTTGTTTTCTATGTCTGTGAGTCTACTTGTTATGTAAGTAAGTTCATTTGTATCATGTTTTTTAGATTCCATGTATCAGTGATATCATATATTTGTCTTTGTCTGACTTACTTAATATGATAATCTCTAGGTCCATCCATGTTGCTGCAAATGACATTATTTCATCGTATATATATGTATATATATACGTATATATATATGTATATATATATACCACATCTTCTTTTTCCAGTCATCTGTCAATGGACATTTAGGTTGTTTTTATGACTTGGCTACTGTAAATAGTGCTGCAGTGAACATTGGGGTGCATGTGCATGTATCTTTTCGAATTAGTTTTCTTCAGATATATGCCCGGGAGTGGCATTGCTGTATCATATGCTAACTATATCTTTAGATTTTTAAGGAACCTCCATACTGTTTTCCATAGTGGCTACACCAATTTACACTCCCGCCAACAGCGTAGGAGGGTTCCTTTTTCTCCACATCCTCTCCATCATTTATTATTTGTAGAATCATTTTTGTTGTGCCATTTTTTGAGAATAATGCTGTTAGGAAATATATGGAAACTTAAATTTTCTGATGAAAGTCCTAGTTCCCAAAATATGTTACACTTCAAGATGAGACCTGCTTTAACATACGAAAGAAGAAAAGCGAAGTCTTCCTAATAGTTTTTAAATTTTAATTTACACTTTGATCTTACATTTCCAGTTTACCTTTTGAAATGTGCATTGTGGATGACAACAAACTGTACTATCATAGCTTAAATCAAAGGAATTATTATTTCTTTTATCTGAGAATTAGGCATGAATTTTTCATTTCTCATAAATGTATAATAGATGAAGACACTTGTATATTCAGATTAGTTGGCACAGCAACAAGATCAACTAGAACTAATCTGTGAAAGTAATGAGATTCTGACAAGTATTTTCACTGAAAATTAATATTTTGTTTTGCTATTGAGAATAGCCAATATTTTTATTTCCTTCAATATATTACAAAAAAACCTCTCTCCTCTTTCTTGCAGAAAGCATTAAGGGACTACATAAAATAAGATTATATACTCATATTTAGACCCAACAAATTTATTATACTTTTTTTCTTGACGTATAAATTAGGGCAGATATCCACTCTGGCTAACCATAGTAAAACTTAAACTGCAAAACCCCAGTTGTTTTTTTCTTCTTATGAAAAGTTAGATACAAGTTGAGCAGCCTTTTTTCATCTCAGACTACACCATGTGGAACACTTGGATGCTGTAGAAAGAAAGAAGAGGAATACCAGTGGTGAACTGCCTTGGGCAGGAAAGAATATTCATTATTCTGCTTATGGTCCATGGATCAGAAAAGGTTAAATAGCTACAACTTAACCACAAAAAAAGACTGGGGAGAGCAAACGAACACACGAAATACTGGGCACTAACTGTCTCTGCCCATTATAGAGTTTATAGAGCTAGAGTATTAGTTAAAGAATCCAGACTCCAGAAAGCCTGGAACCAGAGGATTTAGGGGATCAAGGACCTTAGAGGAAGGGACTCGGTTCTCAGAGAGTGTGCAGCTTTCTGCTTTTTGTTTCTTGATTCTTCCTTGTTTGGGTCATTCCCTCATGTGGTTTGTAACTATTTATGTGTATTTTTCTAATTGATTTCTGGGAGCTCTTTATGTATTCTAAATGTGAGCCCTTTTAAAATTTTGTGTTGCCTATATACACTTGCATTCTATGGCTTGATATTCCATTACTTTAATTATTTTTTAATAAATAAATTAATTAGTTTGATGAACTAATGTTCTTATTTTTAACATGACCCATTTATCATCTTCCCCCTTATGGTTAGTGCTTTCTGTAAATTATTTAAATATTTCCTACACAAGAATATGAAGATATTTTTATATTATTTTTCAGAAGGCTTTTATTTGTCTCATTCATATTTATGCCTATAGTCTCTATGAATCCTTTTTTTTTTTTTTGTAGAGGTAAAGGTCCAATTTATTTTTTTCCTATTTAAGAATATCCAGTTTCCCAGCATCACACATTAAAAAGACTATCATTTCTCCATTACTCTGCAGTGCTGCTGTTATAAAAACTCAAGTGATCATTTAAAAATCATAGGGCTCTTTTTCTAGGCTCTATTCTGTTCTGTTCTGTTCAATTCCATTCCATTCTTCTATCCTTGTGCCAATAGCACACTCAGTTGTACAGCTTTGTAAGTCTTAAAATCTGGAAATATAATTTTTACTATTTATTTGTGTTTTTCAAGGTTTTCCTGGCTGGTTTTGGCCCTTAAACTTTCTATTTAAATGTCAGATTCAGTTTGTTCTATTCTACAAATACACACACACACACACACACACACACACAAACACACACACACACAAACATGCATTATGTTATTTTTGGGAATGTATTAAATCTGTAAAACCTAGGGGGGAATAGACAGCTTTACAAAATTAAATCTAGTAGTACACGAACATAGTGTGTCTTGCTGTTTAGGCTCTTCTTTTATTTCTATCAGTAGAGGTTTGTAGTTGTCTTAATATAGGTTTTGTGCATCTTTTGTTATATTTATTCCCAGATACTTGACTTTTTATGCTATTTAAATCTTTTAAAGATAATATTGTATTTTGTGCTGGTATATAGAAATACAGTTGATTTTATATTGTATTTAAATATGTCCTGCAGATTTCTAAATCCTCTTAATAACACTAGTAGTTTATCTGAATGTTTTTCTAGATTTCCAATGTACACAATCATTTTATCTGTGAACAGATACTTTTCCTCCTCTTTCAAGCTCAATAACTTTTATTTTTCTCATTTATTTTACTGCTTAGAGCTCTCAAAACTAAGTTAAATAGAAGTGGTAATAAAGATTAGCCTTGCCTTTTTCCAGATCTCAAGAGGAACAGTAATTTTTTATGATTTTCTGTGATATTTTCTGCAGGATTTTACTTTTATAGGCATTCTATCAGATTGTTTCCTTCTATTTCAGTTTGCTAAGATTAGAATTTTACCAAATATTTCTACATGTATTGAGATGATCATATGATTTTTCTCTTTAATCTATTAATGGGGGAAATGGATTATTGATCCAACTTCACATTCCTGGAATTATATGAGCTTGGTTGTAATGTATTATCAGTTTTTATATTACTTTTTTCAATTTGATAATTTGTTTTGTTTAGAAATTCTGCCTTGGGATGATTTCCTCATTATCTTTTAATGTCTATGAGATCTGTAGTGATGACTTTCCAAGCCCAATACTATACCTTTTCTGTTTTTCTTGTCCTGTAGTCTCACAAGAGGTTATCAATTTTATATTTAGTGGCTTTTCTTCTTTTTCAAATAAGCTACTTTGGCTTTGTGGATCCTATAATAATTTTTTTAAATATAATTTTTACTCTATTCTTCCTCTTTTCTATTTGTTTCAGTCTACTTTGTTCTTCATTTTCTAATTTTGAGTTGGACACCTAACTCATATTTCTCAGTCTTTCCTTTTCCTCATGTGTGCTTTTAAAACTATGAGTTTTCTTCTATGTACTGTTTTGATTCAACTTACAGTTTTGCTATGTAGTATTTTTATTTTCAGTAATTTCAGAGTATGTTTTAATTTTTCTATTATGACATCCAAACATTTGGGCACTTTTTAGTTATTATTTTTATTATTGATTTCTAGCAAAAGTTTGTTATAGTCAGAATATAAACTCTATATTTCAATCCTTTGAAATATTGAGACTTGATTTATAGCTCAGTATATAGTCAATTTTAAAAAAAGATTTCATGTGTGCTTGCACAGCAGATATATTCTGCATTTGTTCCATTATCATGTTGTTCAAATAATGTGCTTTCTCCAATTCTTTGGTTATGTACCTAGAGAGGAACTTTAAAATCTTCTACTATGATTATATATTTTTTCCATTTATTCTTGTAGTCATGTCAATATTTCATTTTTAATATTTAAGGACAGTTATTAGATTGAAAAATTAAAATGTTTATATAGTCTTGGTGAATTAAACTATTATCATTATGAAGTGGTCCTCTTGATTTCTAATAATACCTTTGCCTTAATGTAGATGTGTACTGATATTAATATATCTATGTTGGCTTTCTGTTTTTTGTTCTTTGTATAAAAATATATTTTTCTAGCATTTATCATATGACTCTCTATCCCTTATGTTTATATTATTTTAATATTTAAATATTCTACAAACAATAAAGATTTTAAGATATTAATATAGCTGACAATCTTAAAAAATTGGAACACTAAATTCTTATATAAAATGTAATTTTTCACAGTAGACTTTATAGTTTTTGTTACAATATGATTCCATTTGTTCTGCCTATTCTAGCTTTTTAATTTCCCTTTTCCTCCTCCTCCTCCTCCTCCTCCTCCTTCTCCTCTTTCTCCTTCTCCTTCTCCTTCTCCTTCTCCTTCTCCTCTCCTTCTCCTATTATTTTTTCCCTGCTGGAGTAAAGTTATATGATCATTTTCTCTTTAGTTATTGTCACACGTATTATCATGTGCTCTTTTGACTCATCAAAACTGGGACTAATCAATTATTTTACTCTCCTCCCAGATAATAGAAAAACTTTAGAATACTTTTTAACTTCCATTAAAACCCTCCACATGATTGTACTATATACTATTCTCCCTCCCCCCCCCAGATTGTTTTCCTGTCAGTAAAACTTCCTTTGATATTTTGTGATGCTTGGGTCTGCTGGTGGTAAATTCACCAAGTCCTTTTTAAAATTTTTAAATTTTTTTTTTAATGTCTTCATCCTATCCTCATCCTTGAAATGTATCTTCCCCAGATACAGAAGTTTATGTTGGTAGTTACTTTATTTCATTATCTTGAATGTATCATTTTACTACCTTTGATTCCCACTGTTGCTCTTTAGAAGTCATCTACAAGTCTGTTTTATTTTGGAGGTAATTTTTTTCTCTCGTTGTTAACATTATTGTCTTTGTCTCTTTTTTTCCTGTAGTATTACTATGATGTGATTGGTATAGATTTTGTTTCATTTACCTTTTGGGGATACAGTAGATTTCTCATACATAATCTCATCATAAATTGCATACCAAATTTTATTCTGATATTCTAGTTAAATCCCTGTAATAGCTTTCTTTTTTATCCTATGTGTTTCTCTCTCTTCTGTATTTCCTAACCTTATTTTTGGTCTCTTTGTGCTTCATTTTAGCTAATTTCTTATTTTTCCTCCTAAATTCACTGTGTCTTCTCAGTTGTTTCCATCTCAGTTCTAGAAATTCTATTTGATCCTTTTTTTTTTCAGATCTGTCCAATGACTTTATTTATTTATTGCATTATAGTTAAAATATAATACAATATTATGTAGTTTCAGGTGTACAACATGGTGATTAAATATTCTTATGTATTATGAAATGATCACCACAATAAGACTAGTTACTATCTTTCATCATACAAAGTTGTTACAATATTATTGACTTTATTCCCTAGGCTATGCATTATAACCCTGTGACTTACTTATTTTATAGTTGGAAGTTTTACCTCTTAATTGATTTTACCTATTTCATCTGTCCCCCTGCCTAACTCTCCTCTGGTAACTACTAGTTTGTTCTCTGTATCTATGGTCTGTTTCTGTTTTTTTGTTTTTTGTTTTTTTGTTTTTTTAGATTCCACATATAAGTGAAATCATGCATATATATGTATAACTGAGTCACTTTGCTGCGCACCTGAAACATTCTAAATCAACTCTACTTCAATAAAAAAATTGTTAAATTAAAAAAAAACTTGCTTTTGTTGAAGATCCCTCTGGAATAATGTTCCACTGCTTGCAGACATTGTGCTTCTCTAATCCATGGATTGTTTCCCTTAAATAAAGTACGTCAAACTCTTTTTTAAAAAAAAAAGGAAATCATACAATAGTTGTCTTTTTCTGTCTGACTTATTTCACTTTGCCTAATACCCTTCAGGTCCATCCATGTTGCTGCAAATGGCAGGGCTTCATTCTTTTTCATGACTGAGTAACATTCCATTATATATATATATAGAATATATATTCCATTAATATGTATATGTATATATACACACCGCATCATCTTTATCCATTAATCAGTTGATGGACACAGGTTGCTTCCACATCTTGGCTATTTTAAACAGTGCTGTAATGAACAGAGGAGTACATATATCTTTTTGAATTAGTGTTTTCATTTTCTTCAGATAAATATTCAGAAGTGCAATTGCTGCATTATATGTTTTATTTTTAGTTTTTTGAGGCCATCCATAATATTTTTCATAGTGATTGCACTGATTTACATTCCTCAAAACAATACCTGAGGGTTCTGTTTTCTTCATATCTTCACCAAAACTTGTTGTTTTCTGTCTTTTTGATAATAACCATTCTGAGAGATGTGAAGTGGTATGTCATTGTGATTTTGATTTGCATCTCACTGATGATTAGTGATGTTGAGCATTTTTTCATGTGCCTGTTGGCCATCTGTATGTTTTCTTTAGAAAAATGTCGATTCGGGTCCTCTGCCCATTCTTTAATTGGGTTGTTTTTGTTTTTTTAATTGAGTTGTATGAGTCCTCTATATGTTTTAGATATCAACTGTTTATTATATATATCATTTACAGATATCTTCTCTAATTTAATACATTGCCTTTTCATTTTGTTGGTGGCTTCTTTCACTGTGCAAAACCTTTTTAGGTTGCTGTAGTCCCATTTGCTTATTTTTGCTTCTATTGCCCTTGCCTGACAAAATACATCCAAAAAAATATTGCTAAGACTGCTATTAAAGAACATACAGATTATGTTTTATTTTAAGAATACTATGGGTCCAGTTATTACATTCAAATCTTTAATCCATTTTAAGTTTATTTTTATATATAGAGTGAGAAAGTAGTCAGTTTGATTTTTTTTTTTTTTTTGCATGCAGTTGTCCAGTTATCCCAACACCAATTATTGAAGAGGCTGTCTTTTCCCCCACTTTATATTCTTGGCTCCTTTGTCATAGATTAACTGACCACAGGTGTGTGGGTTTATTTCTGGCCTATATATGCTGTTCCATTGATCTGTTTGTCTTTTTTTTTGTGCCATTACCATACCATTTTTATATTACTGTCACTTTATAGTATAGTTTGAAATCAGGGAGTGTGATAACCCCAACTTTGTTCTTCTTTCTCAAGATTGCTTTGGCTATTCGATGTCTTTTGTGGTTCCATACAAATTTTAGGATTATTTGATCTAGTTCTGTGAACAATGCCATTGGTATTTTGATAGAGATTGCATGAAATATAGATTGCTTTGGGTAGTATAGACATTTTAATGGTATTGATTTTTCCAATCCAATAGCACAGGATATCTTTCCATTTCTTTGTATCACCTTTAATTTCCTTTATCAGTGTTTTATAGTTTTCAGAGTATAGGGTTAACTCATACTTAACCCAAATCCTGCTTTATGTTTATTCAGAGATATTTTATTCTTTTTGATGAAATTGTAAATGGAATTGTTTCCTTCATTTCTTTTTCTGATACTTTGTTATTAGTGTATAGAAATGTAGCAGACTTCTGTATATTAATTTTGTATTCTGCAACTTTAAATAAGTGAATATTTATTTAATAAAATATTTAAATAAAATTTATTTATTAGTTCTAATAAATTTTGGTGGAATCTTTATGGTTTTCTATATATAGTATCATATCATCTGAAAAGAATGACAGTTTTACTTCTTCATTTTAATTTTGGATGCCTTTTATTTTTCCTTTTCTTACATAATTGCTATGGCTAGGACTTCCAATACAATACTGAATAAAAATGGTGAGAGTGGCATCCTTGTCTTGTTTTTGATCTTAGAAGAAAAGTTTTCAGCTTTGCACCACTGAATATGATGTTAGCTATAGAGTTTTCATATATGGCCTTTATTATGTTGAGGTGTGTTCCCTCTATTCCCACTTCATTGAGAGTTTTTGTCATAAATGGATGTTGAATTTTGTCAAATGCTTTTTCGGCTTCTATGGAGATGATCACTTGATTTTAATCCTTTGTTTTATTAATGTAGTGTTTCACATTGACTAATTTACAGATGTCACACCATCCATGTATCTCTGGAATGAATCTCACTTGATCACGGTGTATGATCCTTTTAATGTATTATTGAATATGGTCTGCTAATATTTTGTTAAGGATATCTGCAACTATGTTCATCAGGGATATCAGCCTGCAATTTTCTCTTTTTATGGTGTCTTTGTATGATTTTGACATCAGAGTAATACTGGCCTCATAAAATGAGTTTGGAAGTGTTTCTTCCTCTTCAGTTTTTTGGAATAACTTGAGAAGGGTAGATATCAGCTCTTCTTTAAATGTTTGGTGGAATTCACCTGTGAAGCCATTTGGACCTGGACTTTTGTTTGTTGGATATTTTTTCATTACTGGTTTGATTTCACTATTTGTAATTGATCTATTTAAATTTTCTATTTTTTCATGACTCAGTCTTGGAAGGTTTTCAGTTTCTAGGAATTTATCCATTTCTTTTAGGTTGTCTAATTAGTTGGCATATAATTGTTCACAGTATTCTCTTACCATCCTTTGTATTTCTGTGGTGTTGGTCTTAATTTCTCTTCTTTCATTTTTGATTTACTTACTTGGCCTCCCTCTCTTGTTTTCTTGATGAGTCTGGCTAAAGGTTTGTCAATTTTATTTACCTTTTCAAAGAACATACTCTTAGTTTCATTGATTTTTTTTTCTATTTTTCTTTAGTCTCTATTTTATTTATTTCTGTTCTGATCTCTATTATTTTCTTCCTTATACCCCTTTTGGGCTTTGCTTGTTCTTTCTTTTTCTAGCTCTGTTCAATGCAATTTAGACTTTTTTCCTTGTTTCTTGAAGTACGCTTGTATTGCTATGAACTTCCCTGTTAAAATTGCTTTTGCTTCATCCCATAAATTTCGAAAAGTTGTGTTTCCATTTCCATTTGTCTCAACATATTTTAAAATTTTCTCTTTGATCTCTTTATTACCTGTTGTTTAGTAGAATGCTGTTTAGTATGCAAGTGCTTATGTTTTTTTCCAGTTTTCTTCTTGTAATTGATTTCTAGTTCCATACCTTTGTGGTCAGAAAAAAAATGCTTGATATGATTTCAGTCTTCTTAAATTTATTGAGACTTATTTTGTGGCCTAACATGTGATCTATCCTGGAGAATGTTTCATGTGCACTGGAAAAGGATGTATATTTTTCTGCTTTTGGATAAAATGTTCTGTATATATCTATTAACTCTATCTGCTCTAATGTGTCACTTAAGAGCAGTGTTTCCTCACTGAATTTTTGTGAGTGATCTATCCATTGTTGTAAGGGTACTAAAGTCTCCTACAATTATTGTATTGCTGTCTATGTCTTCCTTTATGTCTGTTAATATTTGCTTTACATATTTAGGTACTCCTATATTGGGTGCATAAATGTTTACAAGTATTATATCCTTTCATTGGATTGACCACTTTATCATTATGTAATGGTCTTTGTTTTTTATTACAGTCTTTGTTTTAAAAATCTATTTTGTCTGATATGAATATTGCTACTCCAGCTTTTTTTCTTTTCCATTTGCATGGAATATCTTTTTTCATTCTTCAATTTCAGTCTATGTGTGTCTTTAGATCTGAAGTGTGTCTCTTATAGGCAGCATATAGATGGGTCTTTTTAAGAAACCATTCAGCCATCCTTTGTCTTTTGATTGGAGCATTTAGCCCATTTACATTTCAAGTAATTATTGATAGGTGTGTACTTATTGCTATCTTATTGTTTTCTGGTTGTTTTTGTAGTTATTCTCTGTTCTTGTCTTCTTTTCTTGATTTATTCCCTTGTGATTTTTGGATTCCTGTAGTGTTATGTATGAATTTCTTTTTTTTATATTTCGTGTATCCATTGTAGGTTTTTGATTTGTGGTTACCATGAGGTCATATATCAACCTATATATATATAGCAGTCTAGTTTAAGCTGATGGCCAGTTAAGTTAGAATGCATTCTAAAAGTACTACATTTTTACCCCAACCCCTCCACATTGTATGTTTTTGACATCATATTTTACTTCTGTAGTTTGTGTATCCCTTAACTACTTATTTTAGTTATAGATGATTGTGCTACTTTTGTCTTTTAACCTTCATACTAGTTTTTTGAGGAGGTGATCCACTGCCTTTGTTATATATTTATCTTTATCAGTAAGATTTTTTTGTTCATATATTTTCTTATTTCTAGTTGTGACCTTTCCTTTTCCCCTTAATGAAGACCTTTAACATTTCTTGTAAGGTCAGTTTAGTGGTGATGAAGTCCTTTAGTTTTTGCTTGTCTGGGAAATTCTTTACCTCTTCTTCAATTCTGAATAATAACCTTCCTTGCTGGATAGAGTTTTCTACATTGTAAGCTTTTTTTCCTTCTAGCACTTTAAATATGTCTTGCCCTCCTTTCTGTCCCATAAAATTTCTGCTGAAAAATCAGCTGATAAGCTTAGGGGGATTCCTTTTTATGTGACTCATTGTTTTTTCCTTGCTGCCTTTAAAATCTCTCTTTATCTTTAACTATTGCCATTCTAATTATAATATGTCTTAGTGTGGATCTCTTTGGGTTTGTCTTGTTTAGGACTCTCCGTGCTTCCTGGATCTGTGTGGTATTTTCTTCCATAGGTTAGGAACTTTTCAGCCATTATTTCTTCAGTTAAGTTTTTTGTCATTTTCTCTCTCTCTCTCTCTCTTCTCTTTCTTGGACTCCTATAGTGTAAATTCTAGTATGCTTGATATTATTTCAGAGGTTTCTTAAACTATCTTCATTAACTTTTTTTTCTTCTTTGTTCTTCTGATTTGGATGATTTTTACCATCCTCTTTCAAGTTGATTTTCCAGTCTTCTGGATCATATAATCTGCTGTTGACTCACTAGTGTATTTTTAAATTTCAATTATTATATTCTTCAGCTCTATATTTTCTAACACTTTGATGAACTTCTCACTGATTTCACACATTCTTCTCCCAAATTTAGTTAGTTAGACCATTTTAAAAAATTCTTTATCAGGAAATTTACTTATCTCCATCTTATTAAGGTTTTTGTTGTTGTTGTTTCCCTTGGTGGGTTTGCCATTATTTCTTCAGTTAAGTTTTTTGTCATTTTCTCTCTCTCTCTCTCTCTTCTCTTTCTTGGACTCCTATAGTGTAAATTCTAGTATGCTTGATATTATTTCAGAGGTTTCTTAAACTATCTTCATTAACTTTTTTTTCTTCTTTGTTCTTCTGATTTGGATGATTTTTACCATCCTCTTTCAAGTTGATTTTCCAGTCTTCTGGATCATATAATCTGCTGTTGACTCACTAGTGTATTTTTAAATTTCAATTATTATATTCTTCAGCTCTATATTTTCTAACACTTTGATGAACTTCTCACTGATTTCACACATTCTTCTCCCAAATTTAGTTAGTTAGACCATTTTAAAAAATTCTTTATCAGGAAATTTACTTATCTCCATCTTATTAAGGTTTTTGTTGTTGTTGTTGTTTCCCTTGGGTTTTATCTTGTTCTTTTGTTTGGAACATATTTCTCTGTCTTTTCATTTTGTTTGCCTTTCTGTTTTTTGTTTGTTTGTTTTTCCCCTATGAATTAGGTAAAGAGCTACCATTTTTGATAGGCTGCCTGGAGCTGGAGTGGATGTAGGCTGTGCGAGTCCCAGGGTACTCCTGGCAGAAGTTACCTTTATGATATGGCTGGAGCTGGAGCAGGTATGGGTAGGGAGGTATCTTGGGGCATGCTATGCTGTGGCTGTCTTGTTGAGATGGCTAGACCAAAACCAGATGTGGGTCAGGGGCTGTCCCAGGGGACACTGCACTGTGGCTGCTTTGGTAGGATGATTGGGACCTTTAGTTGGTGTGGGCTGAAGGCTGTTCCAAGGGTACTCCAACATTGGTGCTCACCAGTGCCTCTTACTCCAGAAAGAGTTCTAGCAGTTCCTCTCTCATTTGGCAGATTCTCTAAGGTTAGTGTTTGGATCTCCTTCTGTATAGTTTAAGTGCTATTTAAACTTTGTTTTTTTTGCTGTGTTTCAGGGTGAGTGAGTCTGTGCTTGGGCTCCTCAATGATATCCCTCTCTACTGCAGGTCACTATGTAGGGGGTGGATTTCTCAAGGATGCCATTTCTCCATCTTTCATCCAGTTTCTATGTGGTTCCTCTATGTGCAGAAGCTGTTAAATCAGCCCTAAGGTCTTCTTCAAGAAGAATTGCTCTATGTATAGTTTTAGATTCACTGTGTCAGTGGGAGGAGGTGGACTTAGAGTCTTTCAATGCCATATTTTTAGACCCCTCCTCTCCCATCACTTTATATAATTTCAAGTCCCCTTCTTAAATATTCAAGTTTAGCATTTGTTTTTATTTCTGGACATAACAAGTACAGCAGTTTTACAGTTTTACTCATAACTTCAGTGTCATAGTCCTTCTGTGTCTTTTGTATTTCTGTGTTTTCTCCCTGCCCCACTGCTTATTTGAAAAAAAATTATAGTAATTATTTGATGACAGGGTATTTTTTTCTCCCTTCAAGGATTATGCTAGATACATGGGGACACTAAAATTCAGTTTCTCCTTAATCTTATTTCAAATATCAAGATTTTCTGGTCTGTCCAGATGTGTTTAAGACTGGCTACAATAGAGCAAGTTTAGTTTCAGTTAATCTTATTTCTAGGGTATAACTATTTCAGTATCAGCCCAAAGTGATAGGAATAATTTAGCATTTCCCCATCTTGATGAACCCTAGAGAGAAAATAGATCAAAATTTTTGTTCTCCTAATCCTCCTATAAAATTTGCAACTCAGTTTGCATCTGCTAATCTCAAGCTCCCAATTTATCCCTCCCCAACTCCCCTTCCCCCTTGACAACCACAAGTCTGTTCTCTATGTCTGTAAATCTGTTTCTTTTATGTAGATAAGTTCATTTGTGTCATATTTTAGATTCTACATATAAGTGATATCATATAGTGTTTGTATTTCTCTGACTTACTTCACTTAGTACGATAATCTCGAGGCTCGTCCATGTTGCTGCAAGTGGCATTATTTCATTGTTTTTTTATGGCTGAGTAATATTCCATTCTATATATGTACCACATCTTTATCCATTTATCCATCGATGGACATTTAGGTTGTTTCCATGTCTTGGCTATTGTGAATAATGCTTCTATGAACATAAGGTTGAATGTATCTTTCTGAATTATAGTTTTGTCCAGATATATGCCCAGGAGTGGGATTGAGGGATCATATGGCAACTTTATTTTTAGTTCTTTGAGGAACCTCTATATTGTCCTCCATAGTGGCTGCACCAACTTACATTCCCACCAGCAATGTAGGAAGGTTCCCTTTTCTCCACACCCTCTCCAGCATTTGTTATTTGTATGTTTTTTGATGATGGCCATTCTGACTGGTGTGAGGTGGTACCTCATTGTAGTTTTGATTTGCATTTCCCTAAAAATTAGTGATGTTGAACATCTTTTCATGTGCCTGTTGGGTATCTGTAAGACCTTAACTTCTGCCTCCATGGGCAATTAAAATCTATCCTCAGACAGACTGTTGGGTCAGAATCAGATTTTGAGGTCTCTAAGGCTACAGTGACATCACTTAGTGAACTTATCTTTCTTGCTTTATAGTCTTTCCTTATTTATTCACAGGGGAATTTTCTCTCTTTCTTTTCTCCCTTCCCTCCCTTTCTCTCTCTCCCTTCCATCCCTTTCCCTCTCTCCCTCCCTTCTTTTTCTTTCCTTCCCTTTTTCCTGCTTTTTTTAAAACTCAACTCAACCTTTGCTTTTGTTGCTGTTGTCCATAATTTTTATATTTGTTTGGAGGAAATAAGAACTGTGATAGCTCAATATGCCATGTTGCCAATACCAGAAGTGTCAGTGCAAGAATAAACCAATACTTAAAAAAAATCCATTCTTTACATTTGGATTATTAATTAACTAAACATGTCCCTACAAATTATACATATTTATCAGATATTTATTTAGCAGTGTGATATCAAGATGGCAAACTGGCATGAGCTGTTGGTTTCCTCCATCAAAATCACTAGGGAAACTAAAGAAGTAAAACAGATGTGTAGACTCTGGGAATTAAAATCTACAACATAAAGAACTATGAGAAACCTCTGCAGAGACCAAAGGTTGACTTCAGGTTTAGAGAAAGTAGCTGATAGTGGCCTTGGTGGGGGAAATGAGTGGAGGAAAAACTGTTTCCATATTAAGATTTCTGTCCTTTTCCCCTCTACTCTCACAACTTCTTTTAGATGGTCAGTGGTCAGTGACTGTGCTTCCACTGCAACAGGTTCTACCACTGGTTCAGATAACCAAGTATAGTATCAAGATAGCACAAAAGTCCTGCAGTTGTGAGGAGTTGATGAAAGCAGTACAATCACAACAGTTTTCCTAGGGAATTTATTCTTCAACACTTCTCCCTCCAAATCTCCATTATTGGTGAATTATAACCTAAGGAGGCTGCTTCTTCCCAATGCTGCTTTTTCCTGATCATTTAACAGAGAGTTTTTGAATATAGGAGATGCCTCATGAGTGCCAACCAAAAGGAGTGATCAAAGATGTCTTATAGGTCCTGGGGCTCTCTGCTCTGAACTCATCCCTTCTCTCTTTCTAAACTCCTCAATACTAATACACACTGGCCTGGCCTTTGGATCTTTCCCAATATATATGACCAGATAAAATAATTCATACCTTTGGGAAGTATATCCTCATAGGACAAAATAAATGGATACCTAAGAAGTACAACACCCTCAGGTCAAAGATAGCAAACCATTGGATTCTTATACCATCCTAAGACAAAATTTTGTATTAGAAGGATAATATGTGATATCATTTAGTTAGAAGATTGATCTTTCTTGTAAGCTGTGTGTGTGTGTGTGTGTGTAAATTGAATGCTTAGTAGATTTGCAATAGGATGGAATACTAGAGAGCCTTATGTGTAGGAAGGAAGTTATAATCAGTTTGATTAGAGTGAGTTACCACTAAAGATATGTCTTGAACCAAAAGTGCCATTATTTTTATAAAATTTTATGTGGGGTGATAAAAATAGTTACCATATATGGAGTGCTCATATACCAGACACTGTGCTAGGCAGATGGTAGACATTATTTTAATCCTTAGATAAGTATTATCTGTTCAAATGAGGAACTCAAGGTTTAGAAGCTTAAGTGACTTGTCCAGGTCCAAATTAAGAAGGGGGGTTTTCACTTCTCAACCTGGTCAAAGCAATCCTTGGGGGGGATTATGTCACACTATAAATTCAATTTTGGGGTGGTGAAGAAGGTACTGTTTTACTGTTATCTGGCAGTGATGGGAAATGGAGGGAAAAGGAGATGTTCTGCTAATTGGTCCTAATAAAGTAAAAGACCTGACATATATACACTTAGGGCTGGTTCATAAATATATTCTCTATTGCCAAGCCAAGTCTTCATCTGATCTGTGGCCATGTGTTCCATTTCGTGAATTTTCTCTCTTCCAAACTTGCCTTTAATAGTGTTTAAACCTGCATCTACCCCAGAGTAGAATTTTTCTGTGCCCTGCATTCAGCTAGAGACGACCAGGCATTTCTAGTTTGTTCATGGCAGGCTCAGAACTGCTGTTTCTCAGCCTAATGCTTGGAGTGCTATAGTGGCCATGGGTGTGAGAGGACAGTATAAACAAACAATAAAAATCAGAGTAGTCTTGGGTAATAACTATACATTTCTTTCCCTCTGGCTGCTACAAGTGAGGAAGGTAGACCTTAGGAGCCAGGATGGGTTCTTATCTATCTTAATCCTCTTTGACAGCACAATATATGTTTCTCTAGGCTATGTACTTCTTATATTACCAAAAGTTGATTTCATGTCAGGAGGTAAGTATGGTGAACAAAAGCAAAGTGTTACTAGTTTCATATATTTTATTTAAAGAAATATAATTCTTAGTGCCACCAAAATAAGCTTGCAAAGTTCAAGTTTCCTTTTGTAAACTTAGGTTTCTTTTTAAAAAGACCTCTAGATGCAATTACATTGGTTGTCTCAAGGTGGAAATGTATTGTGATAATACACTGAAGTCTACTCCCAGCTGTTTGAAATTATTCTGTGAGTTACATCATGATTTTCATGATGTAGCCTCTTTGAAATTAAACATTTATTTTCAGAGTTACATATGAATCACACTATCGTTTGTAACAAAGTTTATGGGAAAAGAAAAACAATGTAAGGTGAGAGATATTGGAATATTTATCTTACACATTCAAAAGTTGTACAAAGAATTCTCTGAAGACTGCAACCATGAAACAATCTTATTTTGTCATCCTGGGGGTTTATTTGTTCTACAACTTCAAGATTTAAGGGAGGGCAAATTCTTTGGTAAACATCATCTAGAAGTTGATGTTTTGGGGAATAATAAACCTAATCTTTCTGTATTGCTTTATTTTAACCCCAGGAAGATATTAAATATTATTTTAAGAATGCCTTTTTTTGGCATCAAGTCTTTGCTTATATTATACCCTAACACTTGCATTAATAACTGCTAAAGTGTGATTATATTAAACTGTTTCAAACTATGGGTTGCCCTCTAATTTTACTATTGTTTCCACTTTTTTAGACATACAAGATAGAATAGTCTCAAGCAAACAATTGGCAAATGTTGCTAATTTCATTGCTGGGATTGTTTTATTTAACATTTCAAGGAAAATGCTCAAGCCATTTAATCATGAGTTGTTTGTCTCAGTAGTCCAAACTATGAAGCCAATTGATTAGTTTCTATCAGTGATGAGAGGTTTTGGTTTCAAAAAACTTACATGGCAGGAAAGTTAAACAATATAACTAAGAGTTTAAATTTGTATGTCCATTTTGAATGAAAATTCATCCCCATCCCCAAGAGTCTCCTAGAACCAGTGATGAAAAAGAGAAAAGTGTATAAGGCCCACCTTCACTTTGCAGCTTACATACAGAGCTGAATCTGCCTAGTATATCCAGCATATTCAGAACTCTGTGGAATTAATATGCTTTGGATTTAATACTTATAATTTATTTATTTATTTTTTTACTGGCTCTCAAATTTCTTTGCTAGTGATACACAGAAAACAAAAGGAATAGTTTGAAAAGTTACAGTCAGTTCAGTTTGGCATACATTGTTTGAGTATGAGTCTGAAACTCCAAGAAGAGTACTAGATATAGAATTAAGTTGATTTTTTTCATACAAAATTATCTAGCACAATATATTGATTAATCAATATAATACCAATTTATAATAATAACATCAAGTTCTCATTATATGCAGGTAATTTCTTGAGCGCTCTGAACTGTTACAGTGACATACAGTACTTGCCCACTCCCATGAAAACATTACACTAGTTTTATTTTGAAAGTCTGTTATTGCATAAATAAGTCTCCACACCTTATCATTACCACATCTTCTTCTTCCTCTTCAAAATTGTCTTGGTTGTTTTGGTTCTTATTTTGTTGTTCTTTATACAGCAGGTTCTTATTAGTCATCAATTTTATACACATCAGTGTATACATGTCAATACCAATCGCCCAATTCATCACACCACCACCCCCACTCCCCGACGGCTTTCTCCCTTTGGTGCCCATACGTTTGTTCTCTACATCTGTGTCTCAATTTCTACCCTGCAAACCGGTTCATCTGTACCATTTTTCTAGGTTCCACATATATGCGTTAATATATGATATTTGTTTTTCTATTTCTGACTTACTTCACTCTGTATGACAGTCTCTAGATCCATCCACATGTCAACAAATGACCCAATTTCTTTCCTTTTTATGACTGAGTAATATTCCATTGTATATATGTACCACAACTACTTTATCCATTTGTCTGTCAGTGGGCATTTAGGTTGCTTCCATGACCTGGCTGTAGTAAATAGTGCTGCAATGAACATTGGGGTGCATGTGTCTTTTTGAATTATGGTTTTCTGTGGGTATATGCCCAGTAGTGGGATTGCTGGACCATATGGTTATTCGATTTTTAGTTTTTTAAGGAACCTCCATACTGTTCTCAATAGTGGCTATGTCAATTTACATTCCCACCAACAGTGCAAGAGGGTTCCCTTTTCTCTACACACTGCCTCCAGCATTTGTTGTTTGTAAATTTTCGATGGTGCCCATTCTAACTGCTGTGAGGTAATACCTCATTGTAGTTTTGATTTGCATTTCTCTAATAATTAGTGATGTTGAGCAGGTTTTCATGGGTTTCTTGGCCATCTGTATGTCTTCTTTGGAGAAATGTCTATTTATGTCTGCTGCCCATAGCTTTGAAGTTTCATTAGGTCCCATTTGTTTATTTTTGTTTTTATTTTATTTATTTGTTTATTTTTATTTTATTTTATTTCCATTACTCTAGGAGGTGGATCAAAAAAGATCTTGCTGTGATTTATGTCAAAGTTTGTTCTTCCTGTGTTTTCCTCTAATAGTTTTATAGTGTCCGGTCTTACATTTAGGTCTCTAATCCATTTTGAGTTTATTTTTGTGTATGGTGTTAGGGAGTGTTCTAATTTCATTATTTTACATGGAGCTGTCCAGTTTTCCCAGCACCACTTATTGAAGAGACTGTCTTTTCTCCATTGTATAGCCTTGTCTCCTTTGTCATAGATTAGTTGACCATAGGTGTTTGGGTTTACCTCTGGGCTTTCTATCTTTTTCCATTGATCTATGTTTCTGTTTTTGTGCCAGTACCATATTGTTTTGTTTACTGTAGCTTTGTAGTATAGTCTGAAGTCAGGGAGTCTGATTCCTCCAGCTCTGTTTTTTTCCCTTAAGACTGCTTTGTCTTTTTGGGGTCTTTTGTGTCTCCTTACAAATTTTAAGATTTTTTGTTCTAGTTCCATAAAAAATGCCTTTGGTAATTTGATAGGGATTGCGTTGAATCTGTAGATTGCTTTGGGTAGTATAGTCATTTTCACAATATTGATTCTTCCAATCCAAGAATATGGTATATCTCTCCATCTGTTGGTGTCATCTTTCATTTCTTTCATAAGTGTCTTAGAGTTTTCTGCAAACAGGTCTTTTGTCTCCCTAGGTAGGTTTGTTCCTATGTATTTTATTCTAATCAGGATTGCATTAAATTTGTAGATTGCTTTGGGTAGTATGGATATTTTAACAATATTAATTCTTCCAATCCAAGAGCTTGGGATATCTTTCCATTTCTTTGAATCATCTTCAGTTTCCTTCATCAGTGTTTTATAGTTTTCAGAGTATAGGTCTTTCACCTCCTTGGTTAAGTTTATTCCTAGGTATTTTATTCTTTATGATGTGATTTTAAAAGGATTTTTTTTTGTTGCTTTCTCTTTCTGGTAGTTCATTATTAGTGTATAGAAAAGCAACAGATTTCTATATGTTAAATTTGTATTCTGTAAGTTTACGGAATTCATTTGTTAGTTCTAATAGTTTTTGGTGGAGACTTTTGGGTATTCTCTATATATTATCATGTCATCTGCAAATAGTGGCAGTTTTACTTTTTCCCTTCTAATTTGGATGCCTTTTATTTCTTTTTCTTGTCTGATTGCTGTGGCTAGGACTGCCAATACTATGTGAAATAGAAGTGGCAAGAGTGGGCATCATTGTCTTCTTCCTGAATTTAGAGGAAAGGCTTTCAGCTTTCACTGTTGAGTATGATGTTAGCTGTGGGTTTGTCATAAATTACCTTTATTATTTTGAGATATGTTCCCTCTATAGCAGCTATAATGTGAGTTTTTATTAAGAATGGATATTGAATTTTGTCAAATGCTTTTTGTGCATGTATTGAGATGATTGTGTGATCGTTATCTTTCCTTTGGTTGATGGGGTGTATCACATTGATTGATTTGTGAATATTGAACCATCCTTGCATCCCTGGAATAAATCCCATTTGATTATGGTGTATGATCCTTTTAATGTGCTGTTGGATTCTGCTTGCTAGTATTTTGTTGAGGATTTTTGCATCTGTATTCGTCAGTGATATTGGTCTGTAATTTTCTTTTTTTGTAGTATCTTTGTCCAGTTTTGGTATCAGGGTGATGGTGGCCTCATAGAATGAGTTTGGAAGTGTTCCTTCCTCTGCAATTTTTTGGAAGAGTTTGAGAAGGATGGGTGTTAACTCTTCTCTAAATGTTTGATAGAATTCACCTGTGAAGCCAGCTGGTTCTGGACTATTGTTTGTTGGAAGATTTTTAATCACAGTTTCATTTCCATTACTTGGAATTGGTCTACTGTTTTCTTTGTTCCTATTTCATTTATTTCTGCTCTGATCTTTATGATTTCTTTCCTTCTGCTAACTGTGGGTTTTGTTTATTCTTCTTTCTCCAGTTCCTTTAGTGTAGTAGTCTCTTAGGATGCTTTTTATTTCTGTGGTGTCTGTTGTAACTTTTCCTTTTTCATTTCTGAATTTATTGATTTGAGTCCTCTCCTTCTTTTTCGTGAGGAGTCTGGCTAATGGTTTATCAATTTTGTTTATCCTTCTCCAAGAACCACCTTTTAGTTTTATTGATCTTTTCTATTGTTTTCTTTGTTTCTATTTCATTTATTTCTGCTCTGATCTTTATGATTTCTTTCCTTCTGCTAACTGTGGGTTTTGTTTATTCTTCTTTCTCCAGTTCCTTTAGTGTAGGATTAGATTGTTTATTTGAGATTTTTCTTGTTTCTTGAGGTAGGCTTTATAGCTATAAACTTCCCTCTTAGAACTGCTTTTGCTGCATCCCATAGGTTTTGGATCATTGTGTTTTCATTGTCATTTGTCTCTAGGTATTTTTTGATTTCCTTTTTGATTTCTTCCCTGATCTCTTGGTTATTTAGTGACGTATTGTTTAGCCTCAATGAGTTTGTGTTTTTTACGTTTTTTTCTCTAATTCATTTCTAATCTCATATTGTTGTGGTCAAAAAAGATGCTTGATATTATTTCAATTTTATTAAATTTACTGAGGCTTAATTTTTGATGCAAAATGTGATCTATCTTGGAGAATGTTCCATGCGCACTTGAGAAGAAAGTGTAATCTGCTGTTTTTGGATGGAATGTCCTATTAATATCAATTAAATCTATCTGGTCTGTTGTGCCATTTAAAACTCGTGTTTCCTTATTAATTTTCTGTTTGGATGATCTGTCCATTGGTGTAAGTGTGGTGTTAATGTCTCCCACTATTATTGTGTTACTGTCGATTTCCTCTTTTATAGCTGTTAGCAGTTGCCTTATGTATTGGGGTGCTCCTATGTTGGGTGCATATATATTTATAATTGTTATATCTTCTTCTTGGATTGATCCCTTGATCATTATGTAGTGTCCTTCTTTGTGTCTTGTAACATTCTTTATTTTAAAGTCTTTTTTATCTGATATGAGTATTGGTGCTCCAGCTTTCTTTTGAGTTCCATTTGCATGGAATATCTTTTTCCATCCCCTTACTTTCAGTCCGTATGTGTCCCTAGTTCTGAGGTGGGTCTCTTTTAGACAGCATATATATGGGTCTTGTTTTTTGTATCCATTCAGCAAGCCTGTGTCTTTTGGTTGGGGCATTTAATCCATTCATGTTTAAGGTATTTATCGATATATATGTTCCTATTACCATTTTCTTAATGGTTTTGGGTTTGTTTTTGTAGGTCCTTTTCTTCTCTTGTGTTTCCCACTTAGAGAAGTTCCTTTAGCATTTGTTGTAGAGCTGGTTTGCTGGTGCTGAATTCTCTTAGCTTTTGCTTGTGTGTAAAGCTTTTGATTTCTCCATCAAATCGGAATGAGATCCTTGCTGGGTAGAGTAATCTTGGTTGTAGGTTCTTCCCTTTCATCACTTTAAGTGTATCATGCCACTCCCTTCTAACTTGTGGAGTTTTTGCTGAGAAATCAGCTGTTAACCTTATGGGAGTTCCCTTGTATGTTATTGGTCATTTTTCCCTTCCTGCTTTCAATATTTTTTCTTTGTCTTTAATATTTGTCAATTTCTCCTTGGGTTTAGCCTGTATGGGACTTGCTGTGCTTCCTGAACTTGGGTGACTATTTCCTTTCCCATGTTAGGGAAGTTTCCGACTCTAATCTCTTCAAATATTTTCTCGGCTCCTTTCTCTCTCTCTTCTCCTTCTGGGACCCCTATAATGTGAATGTTGTTGTGTTTAATGTTGTCCCAGGGGTCTCTTAGGCTGTTTTCATTTCTTTTCATTCATTTTTCTTTATTATGTTCTGCAGCAGTGAATTCCACCATTCTGTCTTCTACGTCACTTATCCTTTCTTCTGCCTCAGTTATTCTGCTATTGATTCCTTCTAGTGTAGTTTTCATTTCAGTTATTTTATTATTCATCTCTGTTTGTTCTTTAATTCTTCTATGTCTTTGTTAACATTTCTTGCATCTTCTCTATCTTTGCCTGCATTCTTTTTCCAGTGTCCTGGATCATCTTCACTATCTTTTTTCTGAATTCTTTTTCTGGAAGGTTGCCTATCTCCAGTTCATTTAGTTGTTTTTCTGGGGTTTTATCTTGTTCCTTCATCTGATATATAGCCCTCTGCCTTTTCGTCTTGTCTATTTTTCTATGAATGTGGTTTTTGTTCCACAGGCTGCAGGATTGTAGTTCTTCTTCCTTCTGCTGTCAGCTCTCTGGTGGATGAGGGTATCTAAGAAGACTTCTAATTTAAACGGGTTGTAACTACAGGGAGGGAAACTGTAGAAGTTTCATATTCATAATCTAGTTTGGTATCCAGTAACATCTGAATTAAACTATATAATTTACTAACACCCACAAAAAAGAAGAAAGGAAAAAAGTGTATGCATATATATGGAATCTAAAAAAAAAAAATTTCTGAAGAACACTGGGGCAGAACAGGAATAAAGATGCAGACATAGAGATGTATTTGAGGCCATGGGGAGGGGAATGGGTAAGCTGGGACGACATGAGAGAGTGGCATAGACATATATATACTACCAAATGTAAAATAGGTAGCTAGTGGGAAGCAGCCACATAGCACAGGGAGATCAGTTCAGTGCTTTGTTACAACCTATAGAGGTCGGATAGGGAGAGTGGGAGGGAGATGTAAGAGGGAAGAGATATGGGGAGATATGTATATGTATAGCTGATTCACTTTGTTATGAAGCAGAAACTAAAACACCATTTTAAAGCAATTATACTCCAATAAAGATGCTAAAAAAAAGGATGAAGTAAAAATTATAAAACTGAAAGCAACTCTGTGTTACTAGAAACAGGGCAAGTTCTTCTAACCCCAGTATCATGTGGGTGATATGTGCTTATTTTCCCTAGCTGGATTACCATTAATAGTGAAATAAAAATAAACCTTCAAAAAAAAAGAAGTGTATATTCTATATATTATGTAATTTGTGCTGACTGTAATTTATATAAATGTATTTAATATACATGTAAATTAAATGTGTATATGTGTGTCTGTTTTAATTGAACAAAAGTATGTGTTACTTTGTTTCAGTATGGGAGACTGAATTTGAAACAGCTACTGTAAGACTCTTCTTCCTTTAGGGGAAAGAAGCAAGCTCAATGAGGGACATATAAGTATCTTCACCTGTGTATCTTTTAAGTCCTTGATGTTGACCCTAATCTTCAAAGTTCTTCCAAAAATGGGGCATTGTTTTTGCTTTATTACTCTGGCATAGAGGTGTGGTTTCAGAAGTTTTCACTTGCCCTTTTCTTTTAAAATAACATTTATTGGTTAGGAAACCAATGTCATGATATTGCCAGTCCACTAAGATCACTGTAAGACCAAACTCCATTCATTATTTGACCCTCATAAATTCCCACTTTTACGGCTGGATCACCATAATATTCTATGTGATAAGTTTACAGCTTGGTGGTAAAATAATGACCCGACCCCCTGCCCAAATGTGCCCTGCCTTACTCACTAGAACCTGTGAATGTGTTAGGGAATTAAAGTTGTAGACTGGAAAATGTTTCTAATCAACTGACCTTGAGATGGGAAGATTATACTTTGTTATCCAGAGGGTCCAATATAATCACAAGCATTCTAATAAATAGAAGAGGGAGGCAGAGACAGTTGTGTCAGAGTAATGTAAAAGACTTGACCAGTTTTTACTGGCTTTGAAGATAGAAGTGAGCCAGGGACCAAAAATGTAGGAGCTTCTAGAAGCTGCAAAGGCATGAAATCAGATTCTCCCCTTTAGCCTCCAGAAAATTATGAAGTCCTACTGACATCTTGATTTCAGCCCAATAAGACCTATTTCAGACTTCTGACTTCCAGAACTGTATGTTTGTGTAACTTGTTACAGTAGCAATAGAAAAGTAATACAGAGTCTGAGTCAATAAATCCCAAGAAGTCTGGACATTTCTCTTTACAAAATGCACTGTCATCTTGGTTAACAGCAACCAGTTCTTTTGTGAAAGAAAACTTATAACAGGGACTTGTGATGTTATTGCTTATTTCTTTCTCAAGGGTGCCCATTCTCCTCATTCAGGTAACTCTAGGTCTTTGAACGGACTTAAAGGTTCTAGTTCTCTATTTTGTTTGCTTAAGCCAGCATTTATTCATCTGAACTAGAGGCTTTTCATATGTATTGGAACAGTGGGACCTTGTTGAGCTTTTTATCTAAGATGATTTTAGAAACCACCAAACAATGCCAAACAATTCTGATTAGTACTCTGCCCTTGTTCCCTTTTATGGTACTAGCACCCTCCTTTGTCTTGCCAGCTAAGTGTTGCTATTTAGTATCATCTCTGGACTTCATGATCCTCATAGAACTCATTGCAATGATGTTATCTCCCATCTTTATCCATGGTCTACACTGGAGAGCCACCATGATATTTTTTCAAGAATGCCATCAATGTGATTCTTAATGACTTTGTGAAACAAAGTCTAATATGGCCTGTCATATGTCTTAGTTCAGGCTGCTATAATAAAATACCATAGACTGGGTGGCTTAAACCGTAAATATTTCTCACACTTTTGGAGGCTGGGAAGTCCAAGATCAAGATGTTGGCAGATTCACTATCTGGGAGGGCTCTGGTTTGCAGGCAGCTGTCTTCTCACTGTATCCTCACATGGGGTTGGGGAGGAGGGAGGGAAGGAAGGAGGGAAGGAAGGAAGGAAGGAAAAAAAAGAGAAAGAGAGCTCTTATCTCACCCTCATGACCTCATCTAAACGTACTTATCTCCCAAAGGCCCTACTTCCTAATACGATCACACTGGGGTATAGGGCTTCAACAAATGAATTTTGGGGAACCAAAACTTTCAGCCCCAAATACAGCCTCTCTGGAGAAAGGATCAAGGGCTGTCTGTGTGTGTTGTTCATGATACATCTACTCCAACAATTCTATATCACTAAATCTTCGAGCCTTGCAAGGAATTTGGGGTGTTCAATTTCATTTACAATAGATCTAAAAAGTATCAGCCAACCATCCAAGCAAGAGATAAAATCCTACTCCTTGAGTTTGTATACTGAATTTAGTTAGAAGCAGCCTGCCTCTCCAGGGTTTTTGAATTCTTTGTTTCTCTTAGTTATCTGTCATTATGGCCATCATTCTGCCAAAGCTTTCCTTTAAGTCATTTATTTCTATGTGCCCACAGTTTTAATGAAATTAAATAGCTATTTCTTGTATGGCATTGGTTAATAGCCTCATCTTCTAATGTCAACTGGATTCTATCTTCAAACTGAAATAGGTTAGAAAAATAATCCAAGTTTTCTCGTTGCTTGATGATCTGTTGTTGACAAGCACTTTTGTTCCTAACTGTCTTCTTGGCTAGTATTTTATTTGCAGTCAGCTATATCCACTGTAGGTAGTTTTGCAAGTAGGGATTTATCAGAAAATATGAGTTACCTGATAAAATTTCTAGGAGTATCAGGGTACCAAATATTGAAGATGCAAGAGAAGTGTAGATATGACAAAGCATCCAACTGTCAAGTGGTTATTCAGACAAAATCTTTCTGTTATTACTGTCTTGAGGGACTCTAGGAGAGGAGAAATGGAAAAGGTTGAAAGGACAAAGGAACCTCTGTTACAACTGTTGCAAAATAATTAAATACCTTTCCACAGTGCTCATTAGAAGAGCCGCTCGTTATTGACTTACACTAATCTTTTTGCCTTCTAATTCCCATGTAGATACATTTGCTTAGTAGAACCTAAGTCATTTGTGAACCCTGAGCTACAGAAAAATTCTAGAAAATTTAATTTTTCTTTTGAGAAATAGCACATTTTTATTTACAGTTGTCTGTTACAGCAGCATACCTAATCTATCCTGACTATAGTAGTGTAGTATATGTATGTGTGTATGCATTTATACACAAACACACACACAGATACACTCACACAAACTAAATAAAGATTGGCATATATTCTTTTGTAGCATATTTTTCTTGGCTAAGAAATATGTTTATTATTCAAAAGTTGTTTATTGAGCACTTACTATATCTTCACACTTTTCTAAATGTTGATGCTATATTAGTTAACAAAACAGAAAAAAGCCCACCCTCAATGGAATTTATTTATATGGAAATTTTCCATGTTTATATGTATATATTTATTATTCTTTTCTTTTTTACTATCTTAACCATTTTTTGAGTCTGCAGTTCCATGGTGCTAAGTTTATTCACATTGTTATCAAAGAGATTTCCAGAACTTTATCTTCTTGCAAAACTGAAACTCTATATCTATTAAATAATGACTCCCTTTCTCCTCTCCCCCCAGCACCTGATAAACCACCATTCTACTTTCTGTTTCTATGAATTTGACTACATTAGTCACCTCATATAAGTGAAATCATATATTTGTTGTTTTATGACTGGGTTATTAAAATTTTAATCTTTAGCTTTTTAATCTCCAGTGTACAGCAAGGCATAGTCGAAGGAGGTTGAAGGATTTTGTTGGGTTAATCTCCAGGGTTTTCCATAGTTATTCTTTTAAACTTTCTTCACTGGCAAGAGAAAGTAAAATCAAATGCAAAAAAAAAAGGGGGGGTGGTGGAGCTAAAGCAGGCCAATTTAGTTTAGGTTCTCCAAAGGCAGACCATGAGAAAGAGGTTATTGTACAAGGGATTAATTCAGGAAGTTCTCTTATAATAAATATGTAATATTTTAATGACAGCAGGGTAGAGCAGAGGAAGAAGTTGAGCAAAGATGTCTATCAGAGAAGTATAGCCTCAGCTTGATCTTATAGGGAGATCTGGAGTGTGATCCCACCAATACTTCATCATGAGGGCAGGGCTGCTATAACTCCACCTTAGGGAGTCATTGGCTAGGAAAGACCCAAGAGATGGGAGTTCCAAAGATGATGAGATTCAAAGGAAAGGATACAAGTGTGAGTCAAAAAAAATAAAGAAATGTAAACTCAATGAGAATACACACACTTGCATGTGCACCCAGACATACACACACATATAACTTAGAGAGAGACAGATATGTATTTATTTTGCAGCATTGCTTAAATAATGGGACAAGAATTAGTGGCAACCTAGGAGAAAGTCTGAAATGGTATATCTTAGGTCTAAATTACTAATTTTCTGTAAATATTTTAGCCATGACTACAATTATAAGCTGTTGCTTCTATAGAAACACAGCTGGGAGAGAAATATAATGAATATTAAAAACAATATTTGAAATTATCTCATTCATCCAATGTAAGTCTAGGTATTTCATTGATGAGTCCAAGGCATTTTGATATGTGTTGAGAAAAAGTTGTAATCAATATAAACAATGGTCCAAAACCAATAAAATGAAATATAGTGAGGCAAATGTAGAGACCTGAATTCACATTTAAAAGGATAAACGTAGAGCCCTGAATTTACATTTTAAAATATAAATTTTTATGACCATTAATGCTCCTATTGGACAGGAACTTCCTAGACATAACAATAATAAGTTCCAGACAAAATACAGAACAAAACAACAAGAATGTGGAGAAAAGGAAACCCTCAAATACTGTTGGTGAGAATGTAAATTGGTACAGCCACTATGAAAAACTATATAAAGATTCCTCAAAAAAATTAAGAATAAAATTACTATATGGCCTAGCTCTTCCACTTCTGGATGTATATCAAAAGAAAAAGAAAACACTAATTCAAAAAGATACATGAACCCTTATCTTCATTGCAGCATAATTTACAATAACCACGTTATGGAAACAACCTAACTATCTATCAATGGATGAATGGATAAAGAAGGTGTGGTTTATACATAAATGGAATACTATTCAGTCATAAAAAACAATGAAATCCAACCACAGTGGGCAACATAGATAGGCTTGAAAGTATTTAGGCTACATGAAATAAGTCAGATAGAAAAAGACAAATACCGTATTATTTTACTCATATGTGGAATATAAAAAACAAAGCAAATGAACAAACAAAATAAAACAAAAGGAAATCCATAGACACAGAGAACAGATTAGTGATTACCAGCAGGGAAGAGGGTTGGGGTTGGGTGAAATGGGTTAAAGGGGTCAGCCATATGGTGATGGATGGTAATTAGTCTTGTGGTAGTGATCATTTTGTGATGTATACAGGTGTAGAATTATAATGCTGTACACCTGAAACATATAATAAAAATAAATAATTTCAAATTATATACAGTATGTTCTCTTATCACAGAAGAATTAAATTAGAAATCAATAACAGTACGATGCCTAGGAAAACCTCAAAACATTTAGAAATTAAATAACACAGTTAATTCTAAATACATAGATCAAGGAAGGAATCACATATGAATTTTTAAAATATTTCAAACTTGTGTAAATGAAAAATATAAGAAAATGTGGCCCACTGCCAAGTTTTTGGAACACAGCCACACCAGTTTATATTGACTGGCTGCTTCCCTTCTACAATGGCAGGATAGGGTAGTTGGGACAAAGACCATATGGAAATGGCCACAAAATATAAAGCAGTTACTATGCAGCCTATTACAGAAGCAGTTTGCCAACTTCTGTCTTAAGCTATCATTCAGAACATTTTCCTCTTTTGGTGATGGGGGAGTGGATTTTAGCATACTGATTATCTGGTTTCCACACCTGTACTAATTAAAAATCACAAAGTCACTGTCAGTTGGGTGAAACTTGTGGGTTTCAGGGTGTAGGAGACCAAAAGTGTCATTAAAATGTACCAAATACTATAATGATATTAATTGGATGCTGAGTGCAGATGGTATTGCTGCAGAGAATAGTAATTGGGATCAAAGTCATGGCCATATAGGACATGTTTTTGTTAATACAGATATAATTCCAATGTATTTTTTTGAAAAACATGAAGCGTATGTAACACAGTATTAAAATCTCTCCTCTGAAAATGGCTAAAAAAGGAAGAAAAAAGAACTTGGAAAAACCCTCTAAACTCTGTTGGAATCTATAATTCCAAATGTAATTATGCGTTAGAAATTCAAGAGGAAGAGAATTTCTTATTTGCGATTAATTTCCTGCTAATTGATTAGACAATTGAGACCAAAGTCCCAAAGCTGAAGCAAAATTTGGTTTTAAAATGTGGATGTAACTAGCTAGCATTCAGTATGTAGGAGAGTCCAATCTAGACAAATTTAGATATCAACTACATTTGTATGAGTTTTGTAAGGCTTTGAAATGATTTGCATGTCTGGTGTACCTGTGCCTGGCACATGATAGACATTCAATAATTACAGTAGTATTTTTTATTGTAATTATTTTTATTTACCTCTAACACCATGAAGGCATTACTACCATCCCCACCACTGCTACTCTGAGATGGTCTCATCTATAACATAGACTATGTCGAAGGGTCTAGTAAGTACTTGGTATGTATTAGGTATGCTTTCTACCTCTACGGTTTTTGTCCTTCTTGTGTTCACCTCTGGATTTGTAAAATTTTAAAGCCCTAATATAATGCTTGTTATTGACCCAAAATGAACTGTCATGGAGAGAATTACACACATGCATATATGTGTGGGACAGACATAATTCTTCAATATTAGAAATGCTTTCAAGGGAAAGATGGTAAATAATAACTCTTTGTGAAAGTCACAGAGCTTTTAGAAGACAGATGGATTTTTTTATCCTCCTATAAGGGCTAATGTATGTGTCAGTGACATTTTACAAACAAATGAAAAATGCTTCTTCTGAGGCTGCTAAATTTGAAACCAGAAAAGAGATGATAGGTAACACTCATCACACAGCTAAATTATGCTTATTAGCTACTGGATGATAAGATGTAGTTTAGGCAATCAGTCAATTTTGGAGCATATTTTTAATTTCTCCAGGTATTTGTAGGGATTGATTGCTATTGTTCCATTAAGTAACATCATTGCATTATTTTAAGGTTGATATCATTAGCTGCAGGAACATGCAAAATATAAAAACTAAATGTTAAAAGAAAAGGTGACCTTCCAGCTTAGAACACAGATAAAGAGTAAATGAGCTCTATAACCTCCAACATCGATGTTTCAAGGTAATTTAATATCAAGACCCTTAACTGAAATACTGAAGTGTGATACTGTATATTACAGTCAGAGGCATTCACAGACTGTAAGGACAATTAGTTACAGTGACTTTTCCAATCCCACCATATTAAATTCAATTAATCTATCATTGATTGAAAGATACCTTGGTTTTATTAGACATTTTCTAGGCATTTGCTGTCATTAATAAAACTTGTATATTTATAGTTGTAGCCTGGAGAGATGGGTGTTTATTCATTTCCAAGACAGTGGTTCAGACATTTTGCTTAGATTTTTATGAAGGCTGTCTATTGGTCAAGGTAATGTGCGTGCATGCATGTCTGTGTGTGTGTGTCTGTGTGTTTGAAGGAGGTGGGGAGAGAGAGAAAGAGAGAGAGAACTTTATCGCTAAGTTCCTTTTTCCTTTTGACTTTGGAAATGAAAACCTGTACCCCAGCCCCACAGCCCCGCGGGCTTTTTGCATTAGACTGCTATCTCCAAGAAGGTAGAAACTAGATTTTAGTGTTTATAATACATGTAATACTTTGCACAGCGTTATGTTCTTATAGATATTAGTTCTGATTCCAAAGGAGCAGCAGTTGATATTAAAACTGTTACAAAGTAAAGAAGGGAAATGCATGGAACAAGAATTCATCTCAATTATTATAAATGGCAGTCCTCCAGTGACATTTAGGTAGTGTATCTTAGGCATTAAGAACTCCAGCTTCAGAGTCAGAGAAACAGAAGGTTGAGTCCCAGCTTCTCTGCTGAGATTTGCTGATATTGGGCAAGGTAATTAAATCTTATTTTCTTCATTGATGAATGGGAAAAACAAAAATACCTATAACATTTGCTTGTGTGAATTCTTATTATCATTGTTATATATTTTTTTCATGATGTCTACGTAAAAAAGTACATTATTGAAAATGTGTTCCATCTCTTAAGATGTTCAAAGAATGTACAGCACTCTGCCTACCATGCGGCAGAGAGGAAATAGCACCTGCTGCTGCTACATGCCTACCAATTAGGCATTCTTCTCAGTTTTGCAAACAGGATGCTGATTTTATTCACATTTACGGGCAGAATTGTGCTCTGCTCAGGGCATGACTATTGATTGATGCAGTCAATTATACGAATCCTTTTCGTCGGGTTAAGGATTGAGCATGTGACCCTGTTCTGGCTAAAAACACATAAGGGTAACACGGCTGAGGGACTTTGAGAAAAACGTTTCCTCTCTAATTAAAAGGGAGAGGTGCATAAGGGGGCCCTTCGTTTCCTTCCCACCTTCGCCTTTCAACAGTTATGTGTGAGTGAGGCTTGCAGCAGCTTTGGGCAATGGTGAGAGAAGAGACAGGAGAATCATAAATGATTGAGAGGGCTGACATTGGTTGAGCTGCTGAATTAATCTCTGAACTTCTTGTTATCCAAGATTTATTAATATAACCATATGTTTAAGTCACTGATAGTAGGTATGTTGTTACTTGAAGCCAATAGCATTTTAGGGCTGCTGCTCTAGTTAAAACGCATGATTTTTATTAAATTCTTTCTTTGGGAGGTCTCAAATGAAAAGTCTTATAATTAATCTAATAATTAATATGTTTCATGTATTCACCTATTCAACACATGTTTCTTGAGCTCAAAAAGTGAAACAAACATTTATTGCGCACTGGACGGTGGCGGGGGGGATACTGAACAAATTAGCATAGTTAATGAGCAAAAGCACCTGGTATTGAAATGCCATGGGCTTTGAAGTACAACAGAACAGAACTTTTATCTGGGTGTTACCAATAGCAAGCTCTATGGTCTTTAGGACAATACTTAAGAGTCTCTGAAAAATGAGGATAAAATGATCCCTACCTCTAACATTGCTTCAAAGATTGGTGATTAGAGTTATGTCAAAAAATTAATCAGTCGATCTAAGAAAGAAATGGAAAATTTTATTCTAGCCAAATTTGAGGATTATAACCCTGGAAGAGCATCTCAGAAAACTCCGAGAGCTGTTCCACCCATTAGAAGTCAAGGAACAGTTCTGTAAGTTTTTTGAGACAGAGGGCTGTACATTAAATGATGTATTATTGACAGTTTACACAATCCATATCTAAATGTCGTGTGGCCCCTTACAAGATTGAACAGAAGGTTATTATTTTTAAGAAGTTGTTTTGTTGGTGCTAGGAGAATGCTACTCTTTATTGTTAAGCAGGTATTCCTGCCAATGGGGGAGGCTTGGTCGATGCATAATGCAGATACACAATGTACAGTTGGAGGAGAGAGGAGGCCAGAGGGCAGAGAAAATTTTTTATGTTTAAATTTTTCTTGTCTTTCCATAAAATATGAATTTTATTTCACAGTTATCACTTATTATTTGGGTACAATCTCTAACCTTAATAAATAATCGTTGAATGAATAAGTGGTATATTTTCTCATTTTCCTAATAATGATATATATATTTTGCTTAGAGTTGAGTTTTCTAAAAAGAACAGAACAAAATTTATTTTAGAACACCTCACTTAAAAACCAGTTATTAAAATTTTAAATAAAATCGTTAAAATGTTCATGAACCTAAGACCCCTGGGAGGATACCATCTATGCTCCATTTTCTCATGGACTTTCTATGCTGCATTACATTGCAGCACTAGTCACATGTCTTTTGCTTCAATGATTTAAGCCAAAATAAAATGTGTGTATTCTCACTTATTTTGTTTGAAAATAGCAGTCTAGGGCAATCAAATAAAATTTCCTCACTTTAAAACAGTCAAGTAAGTATAGCCTCTCATTCAAACTGTAATTAATGCACATAGGACATTTTATTGACATAAAATTAAGTGTATATAATGACTATTAGAACATAAATATATGTGTGACCTTTATTACTTTTCACCTATATTTTACTGGTATATACAGAAAAATCATATGGGGGAAAATTATATACAGCTAAAGAAGTTGGAGCCTTATTGAATATAACCTAAAAATAAGACATACACTCAAATCACTTAAACAGGTATTAACAATAGTAATCAATCGCATAATATCACTTATATGTGGAATCTAGTAAAATGGTACAGAAGAACTTATTTGCAAAGCAGAAATAGAGTCACAGATGTAGAGGACAAACTTATGGTTACCAAGGGGGGAAGGAGGGGTGGGACGAATTGGAAGATTGGGACTGACATATATACTATGTATAAAATAGATAACTAATGAGAATCTACTGTATAGCACAGGGAACTCTACTCAGTGATCTGTGGTGACCTAAATGGGAAGGACAACCAAAAAAGAGGGGATATAGGTATACATATAACTGATTCACTCTGCTGTACAGCAGAAACTAAAACATTGTAAAGCCACTATACTCCAGGAAAAAAAAAAGCATAGAAAAGAAAAAACAAAACAATAATAATCAAAGTTAACATTTATTGAGCACCTACTATGTGCTAGACACTTGTTCTAAGCACTGTATGTGTATTCACTCACTTAAACCCATGATGTTACTGTTATTATTCCTATTTTACAGAGAAGGAAACTGAGACACAAGGGGATTTATTAGCTTCCTTAAGAGTATACAGCTATTAAGTGGCAGATATGGGATATGATCTAGGCATTCTGCTATAGAATCTATGCTCTTAACCATCATATACATTACTTGCAGAAGGTGAGATTTACATTAGTACATCATTAGTAAGTGCCAATGGTTCAGCTCTTAAATGCTTAGGGATTCTGAGAAATAAAAAAAAATCAGTAATGCTTTGAGTAAATATTGGTGCTAGCTTGTAGGAAGAAGGATCTTGCTAGAAACCTGAAAAGAGATTATGCTTTGGATAGGCAGTGCATAAAAGGTGTGCATTTGAGCAGGGCAAAGAGCATGAGTAAAGACACTAGTGCAGCAATGAGCTTGTAACATAGGGACACTAAGGATGTGGATGAAAATAGTCTCAGAAAAAAATTTTTAAAAATCTTTTTAAAGTCCATTACTTTTCTTTATTGTTTCCATGCTTCCCTATTCCCTTCAGGGCCTCCTCTCAATTAAATGAGGTGACATGCTTATTAATTACTCCCCAAAGATGCCTACATCCTAACTGGAACTTTTGAATAGGTTGTTACATAGCAAAAGGGACTTTGCAAATATAATTTAGATTATGCATTTCAGAATAGGCAGTTTACCTTGTATTATCTGGGAGGGCCCAATCTTATCACATGAGCCCTTGGGAGCAGAAATATTTCCCTGGTTGGAACCAGAGAGATGCAACAGCAGCAAAAGCCAGACAGGATGCAACACAAGGGGAAATCAGAGAGGTCCCAAGCCTGAGAGGGACTCACTATGCTGTTGCTGGTTCTGAGATGTAGGTGTCCCATCAGTGAGGACTAGAAAGAGGCTTCTAGGAGTTAAGGTGTCTCTGGCTGACAGCAAGTAAAGACAGGGAATTAATCCTATGAATTTATAGAACTGAAATCTGCCAACAATGCAAATGAGCTTAGACTGGATTCTTACCCAGAGCCTGCAATAAGGAACACAGCCCTGTTGACACCTTGGTTTTCATCCAGTGAGACCCATCTCAGGTTTCTGACCTACAGAAACTATGAAAAAATGACTGTGTTTTGTTGTAAACCACCAAGTTTGTGGTAATCTGTTATAGCAGTAATAGAAAACTAATACAGATGATATGCCAAATATTGTATTTGAACTATGGAAGAGGCAAGGGCAAGTAATGGTAACATTTCTATCACTTTTCCTTACTCCTCACTTCAAATCCTGACAATAATGAGGATGCATATAAATACTCCAAAAATCTTTTTCTCAGATTTCTCAGGAGCCTGATATTAAAAATGGTACATTTCTACTTTTTTCCATCTTGATTTTTAAGTAAAAGAGTTATCATTCCTTAAAGTGCTTTAAAAATGGTAAATTAAGTTGATACTCTATTCATTTTCCCTCTCTCCACAGCAAGAGTTTTCATTTAACTGGGATATTTTTTATCTTAGTCAATACTTATAGGAAAACAGTGGAACAAGAATTTTGCTTACTTTGAGAGTTCTATGAGCTCATGAGAGTTCTATGAGATAATAATCCTTTAGATTATTATTCTTTATGGATTTTTATAGGGAAGGAAGAGAAAACAGTTTTTTCCTGCTGGTATATAAAATGAAAAGATTTATTAGTCATGAGAAAGATATTGGTAACTCAGGTTAGTTGTGGTTTCTAAAATAAGAGGCTATGCCTCTTGCCAAGGGAAAGGATTCCAGCATTGAATATGCATTTCCGTTTGGTGTATCTTTCTGTCACTTTTCATATTCCAAGCTTTATCATGGTCTACTGCCCTCATGTGGATCTATTTGTGAGGATTAAAAACAACTGCTTAATTAAAGACAATACTCATGTTAATACTCTATCTTTTCTCTTTTTACCGTTAATCTGTTTAGTTTTATATTTACAGACATGACAACACTTAAATTTTGAATAAGTTCTTTCAACATCAGAAGTGCAAAATGTATCTAAAAGAAGTATTCTATCCTAAACAAAGTTTTATCTGAAATTTAGGAAAATAATAAGCAAAATTGCTGAGCTTAGGGTAGAGGCTGTATTTTCTTTCCTTGGTTGAATTTAAATTAGATTTTTTGTTGTTGATTAGCTGCTTTTTGTTGTTTTTACAGTGAGATAACTAACGCTATGTTGAATAGAAATGTCTTTTTTTTGGCAATTGTATTTCTAACATGACACTAAGAGAAATGAACATAGAATCTAAAGTGCTACAGGCTTAACTTTAAGTAAAAACAGCGTTATAGGGATTGTTAAGCTGAACTGAATTCTAGTGACTTAGGTTATGTCTGTCTAATTTGTTTTGAGAATAACTCTCATGTTTTAATATGTATGTTTTATATCATGTTGATTCCAGAACTTACACCATTGATTATCTCAGCGATTAAAGCAAAAAAATCACACATAAATAATTTATTGCTCTGTTTAGTTCAGGACAAGTTGTTTGGAATCTCCCCATTTTAACTGGAGCTAGTGCTTTCCTGCTGTAACTCCATGATTCAGGCTAATAGAAACCAAGCACTTTGCCCCACACAGATACTAAATAGTTATGATTTATGTTTTTAGATTTTATAAAGTGTCTCATTTTTTTTAACCTAGTTATAAGTATAATACCTCATCATTCTAAAAAGTTTGGGGAAAATTTTATGAAGAAGGCAAGAAAAATCACCTATGACTACACCATCAAAATATTAATATTTTGGGTGATGTTTATTTTAAGACTTTTTATTATGCATATGTAATGAGATAATATTTTGAAAGAAAATTGATATGATTTAAAAAATTTTTTATTGGAATATAGTTGATTTACAATGTTGTGTTAGTTTCTGCTGTACAGCAGAATGAATCAGTTATACAGACACATATCCACTCTTTTTTAGATTCTTTTCCCACATAGGTCATTACAGAGTATTGAGTAGAGTTCCCTGTGCTATACAGTAGGTCTTTATTAGTTACCTATTTTATATATAGTAGTGTGTATATGTCAATCCCAATCTCCCAATTTATCTGCCCCCCCTTTCCTTCCTGGTAACCATAAGTTTGTATTTTACATTTGTGACTCTATTTCTGTTTTGTAAATAAGTTTATTTGTACCATTTTTTTTAATGCCTTTCTTATCACAAGATCTTTCTCTTAGTTGACCCAACACATTCTTTTACCTGGGGGAACTGTATGGATTGTTACAGAATATATATATAGAAAAAGAAAGAGTGACAAACTTCTGACTTCAAAATAAGATTTTTCAGAACATCTTCAAAGCCATTCTTCATAAAAGCAAACAATTTTTCTAAATTTATTTTAACTTACATTTAACCTATCAAGGGGCAGATTGTAGAGTTTTTAATAATTTAGAGAAGATACTTTGTCTTCAGTTAAGACTTAAGATGTTTGAATTGGGAAGAAGTTGGGAATGTGACCAAGGAAATGTGGAAACCTGAGAGGGACATGGAAGAAAACAAAAAAGAGAGATTGAGGTGGTCAGAATCTAGGGATAATTGTGTTCGCTTATTTCCTTGTCCCTGATCCAAGCCAAGGACTAAGCTCAAAATGCATGGGGGCAGACAGTGGGGGGAAGGGGAAGGCATTGGTTTAAAAATACCATTGACTCTTGTACAACATGGGGGGTTAGGTGCCAACCTCCACAGATTTAAAAATCCACATACAATTTATGACTCCCCCAAACTTAATAGCCTACTCTTGACTTGAAACCTGATTGATAACATAAACAATTAACATATTTTTGTGTTATATGTATTATAAACTGTATTCATACAATAAGTAAGCTAGAGAAAAAAAATGTTCTTAAGAAAATTGTAAGGAGAAAACGCTTTTATAGTAGTGTACTGTACTTATTGACACTGTAAGTTTGTGTTGTCTGTTTACAAGACAAATCCTCTGTCAGTACCTATATCAATATTTTCTCGTATGATACAAAATACTGTAGCTGTTATATATATTACTAACTCTAGACATCAAAAGTGAAAAGATAATATGAAAAAAGTTCACTTTTATTTACAGGTATAATTCATGCATTGATAACAGAGAAGCAGCAGTATAATTGCCTTATGATAGCCTGGCCTATAGACTAATGAATGGATCATTATAAAATCTTTATGGCCTAAGTTATTATAGTCATATTCATAGTACAGTACTGGAAACACTGTTACATTAAAAACACATGTGATGATAGGCTGATACTCAGTTTCTCCAATTACAAGAGAGAGGCGTACTGTATGGTAATACACTTCTTTGAAATTAAAGTTCAAAACAGTAAGAAAACTAACACATTATTAATTTTAAATTAAATATCACTCACCTTATGCCTATGTAAGGACAGACTAGTATCTACATCTATTTTATGCATTCATGATGTACCTAGCTTTTTCTTAATTTTTAAATTTTTCTAGGTTATATGGTTTGTCTGTGAATTTTTTCAGATTGTCACAAATCTCCAAATATTTCCCCAATATATTTATTAAAAATAAATCCACATATAAGTGGACCCACAAGGTTCAAACCCATATTGTTCAAGGATCAACTGTAATACAAAGTTGAGGAAAGCACTGAGGGCAGAAAGGAATTGAAATGAGATGAGGTGGTCATTTAAAGAGGACAGAGCTGTGAACTTAGGCAGAGAGAAAGAGAGGGAGTGTAGTTAGTTGATGTATAAGATTTATTTGGTTTCTATACAGTACTGTGCTGAATTGAGTGTCACTATGCCAAGGGGACCATGCAATTGTATGAATGAACTGGACTTAAAACAGAGGCTACAGATGGATCAGCAGGTAGAAGGAAAATATGGTAAAGTTTCAAAAATGACTGTAGCCAGTGAGAGTTATGTGGAGGCCATGCCAATAGGAAGAGCTACTGAGATAAGACTAAAGGAGTAAAAGGGTCTTGAGTTGTGTCATCTGCTGAAATCAACCTTACATGCCAACAGGAAGAGCCAAGAAGACAAGGGGTATTGTTGTAGACCTCAGAGCAGCCACTGGCCTCCCTGCTGATGCAATGACCTGCTTCTTGTAGCCAACAAAGTCACCTTGTTGCCTACATTTATCTAAACATTATCTTGAATAGGAGCAGGAATTTGGGGAGGAACGGAAATAAGAGAAACTGAATCATTATCTAAAATTCATTACATTTTACATTAAAAAAAATTTGGTTTGACTAAAGATTAAGTCAGAATTAAGTAAATATAGTTTTAGCTGCTACTTTAGGGGTAGGGACTTGGGAAGAAGATCACATTGGTATAAGTAAATTTTAAGCTCCATTACACAGCAAAGTTTAAAATATGTGATTAAATGTTTATACATCTATTGAAATAATTATGTAAGTATATATATATATGTGAATGCACACACAGACATACACACACAAAGGAAATCCTGCTACTCTACTTAATATTATAACATTTATCTTCACTTTTCAAGAATTGTTTGAAACTATGCATTTAAAAACATTATGTTTATATTGTGAAATATAACATAACTAATTATAAAACATACATTTATGGAATAAATTCACACATCAGAAGCCTACTATATATTCCTTCTTAGTCATAATCCTCTCCCTACTCCAGGTATTTACTAACATACTTTTATAAAAATTATTCTCTTACTGCTATGTACACTTTATCACCTATATAATTTCCCTTAAAAATATGGTACAGTTTTGCTTCTTTTGAGCTTTATATAATGAGATTACACTGTACGAATTATTTTTGTATCCTGATTTTTAACCCAACATTGTCTTAAATATGCAATCCATTTTATTGCATGAAGCCATAGCTAGTATTCTTATAGGTACCCAATGATATTGTACGACTATATCAGAAATGTTTTATTTATTCTATTATGGGTAACGTAGGTTATTTTCAGCACTTTGAGGTCACAAACCACAGTGCTCTGATCATTCTTGTATATATACATATTATGCTTAACAGTGTGAATTTCTCTAGACTATATAATATGGGTGGAATTGCTGTATCACAGAGTATGCATATTTTCCACTTTATTAGGAATGGCAAACCATTTCCCAAATGGATTAGACAAACCAAATCATGCTTAGTAGTCCTTGGAAAGTTTTTACTTGAATAGATTCTCTGTGGTGTGTGTATCCATTTCTTTAGCTTGGAATGTAGGTCGTTTTCCTTTCTTTATGATTACGTATCTTACAATGAATTTCTTTGTGAACTTTACATACTATGTCAAAGTTTCTATTTTTTTCCCTATAATCAATTCTTAGATTTGAAATTATTATGATCAACAGATGAAATTATTTTGGTCAACAGTTGATAATTTTTGTGGTTCTTGATATAATTTTTGTGCTTAAATACACTCTTATTTGGGACCATTTGCATATATCTTTATTCCTTTGCCACCTTGTGAAGCATAGTGCTGTTACTGAAAGTTTTACAATAACATTGAGGAAGAAATAAATGTGGCAGAATCGAATATATTATTTATATCTTTTCTTATGTATATCACCTATTTCTTATAAACAGGGGTGTTTCCTAGAATAGTAGAAATTCTTTTCATACTCAAGTTCTTTTCATTAGGATACTGAAATTATGTTCCTGAAAACACTTTTAAAAAAAATATATACATGATTTCTGGGAGTATCTTTTGTTTAAGAAAAAAGGCTCATGTCAAAACTTTTGAGCGTTCTGTTCTGATGTACCAAAGAGTCATGCACTTCTTTTCTGACTAGAGCTAAGCAAAGCAATAGATGTAAAATACGTTTTTATAAATAGTCACAGCATTTGTAGGTGAATCTTTAGGGCTACCAATATTGAAGTATACCTGGAAAAAAATGAAAGCTCAAATAACTCTAAAAAAGGCCTCAAATATATATCAAATCTGCAATTGTTCTATGTTTATTTAAAATGGTATTGGCTATTCTCAAACATATTTAATTTTTTTAGTAGCCACATATTTTCTATGAAATTCCCTGAGATTTTATTTCAAAATATATTTTGTTTCGGATGCACAGTTATTTTTAAAAGGTTAACCATGTAGAGAAGTAAGTTGTGCCTCAAGAATAACCATGCTGGGGATTAAACTCCAAGGGAAAAGTAAATCTACTGAGACTGTACAAGACGGAACTGCACTAATGCCCGTTTATTTTATTTGGATTGAATTGCCTACAACTAGAGCCGAGTTAACCAGAGCCCTCAATTTCTTTTTTCCCTTTTAGAAGTGGCCTGACTGATTTGATTTCAAGTCTCCTGGAGTTGTAAGAAACAAAATCCTCCCCCGTTAAAACTGCATGGTGTTTATTACCACCACAGGGATGGTTTAAAAAACAATGAAAAAAGTTGACTTATGAAAAACAAAGCTGGTTAATTACAGCAAATGGACTTAATTTAAAAACCACAGGTGCCTCTTTTATAAGTTTTTGTTGAGCTCTTGCCCATAGCATGTTTATATGACATGGATGGAGATGAAATCTTTGCTGTGGCCAGCTTTAAATGGGAAACATTTGGTTCAACTCTATATACAGTTCAGACCACATGTGATGTCATATAAATGATACAACCTATGAATACTGTTTGGAATACAACCTGTGAATATTGTTTCTGCCTTGAAGAATACTGCATCTGCTTCATTATTTATGGAATTTAAATAAAATGATATCAATTAATGCCCTGGCAAAGAACTCATTTGCTATATATTTTAAGTAGAAATATAAAGGGATTTACTCTATAGTTCATACAATTTTACTTTTAGAAATCTGTGATTTTAGAAGCATTAAGATATGTTTAGTAAAAGTATGTTTTGCTAAAATAACTTTAGTTACAGTGGATATCCATAAGCTTATAAATAAATTGTGCGTGATTTTGTATTCTAGGGCTTAAAATATTTCCTCAAGCATATGTGTACATTTTTCACACTAACATTTCATTTGCAAGTCTTTATTTGATTTGTTTATTTTAGTGATGTTCATCTCTTACAAGTGTAATATATTCTATTCAGAAGACCCTTTAATCTCAGAAGGAATGAGAATGTCTGTTTTTCTCTTTGCCTAAATCCTGACACATATATTTTCTTGATATATTTTTCATGGATGTGATAAACTTCAAATCTCCTTACTCTAGGTGCTTAGAGTTTACGTTAGCTCCTTGAGGTCCTTGTGTTTCTAAATCAAGCTGGCATCTAATCTTCTTCTTATCCTTGAGTAGTTAGAACTTCTGGGCTATAATCAGATTTAGAATAGAATCATTTAGGATCAAGGAGGAAGCCAATGAATCCCACAGATTGCCGTACTGAAATTAACCCAAAGCAGTAGAGAGAACAGCAAAACATACATATTATATGTTTCCAATTACTTTTCAATACAAACATTACATCATCAACAAATCATCTAAAATTTACTAAATAACACCATTTCAGGTACCATATTGAATCTGTGCACAGATTATAATGAACTATGAAATCCCTTACATAGTCATAAGTATGCATCTATTTCTTTTTATATTTAACAGGAAAAAAACCTGTACAAGCTGCTCCAGTTTGATTATCTTTTATACTAGCTTTATGATTATGTTTAGAAAGCATATGTTATGTCACAAAATGAGACCCTCAGGTTCTTCATCTGTTAAATCAAGCTGACAAATCCTCTCTTGTAGAGTTCTTGGTGGAATTGCAGGGACTCAGTAAATGGTAGAACTATGTTGTCATTGTTGCATTAATACATACATTTAAAGTATTTGTTATCTAAAAAAATCTCTCTCTGTTTTGCAAAAATATTTTCTTTATTGACAATCACTAATTATGAGCTTTGGAACTCAATCTCATGTGCAGGTCAAATATGTGCATATATCAATAGCAACTAGTATGACCCAGATTTTAATATATTTTTAAAATTGATTTTTATTGGAGTATAGTTGCTTTACAATGTTGTGTTAGTTTCTGCTGTACAGCAAAGTGAATCAGCTGTATGTGAACATATATCCCCTTTTTTTTTGGATTTCCTTCCCGTTTAGGTTACCACAGTGCATTGAGTAGAGTTCCCTGTGCTATATAGTAGGTTCTCATTAGTTGTCTATTTTATACATAGTAGTGTATATATGTCAATCCCATTCTCCAAATTCATACCACCCCTCCTTCCCTCACTGGTATCCATATGTCCTTTTTCTATGTCTATGTCTCTATTTCTGTTTTGCAAATAAGTTCATCTGTATCATTTTTTCTAGATTCCACATATAAGTGATATTATATATTTGTTTTTCTCTTTATGAATCACTTCACTTTGTGTGACAGTCTCTAGGTCCATCCACGTCTCTGCAAATTGAACAGTTTTGTTCCTTTTCATGGGTGAGTAATATTCCATTGTATATATTTACCACATTTTCTTTATCCATTCTTCTGTTGATGGACATTTAGGTTGCTTCCATGTCCTGGCTATTGTAAATAGTGCTGCAGTGAACAGTGGGGTGCATGTATCTTTTTGAATTATAGTTTTCTCTAGGTATATGCCCAAGAATGGGATTGCTGGGTCATATGGTAGTTCTATTTTTAGTTTCTTAATGAACCTTCATAATGTTCTCCATAGTGGCTGTATCAATTTACATTCCCACCAACAGAGTAAGAGGGTTCCCTTTTCTCCACACTGTCTCCAGCGTTTATTGTTTAAGAAAATGATTATACTACTAAACACAATCTACAGATTCAATGCAATCCCTATCAAATTATAATGGCATTTTTTACAGAATTAGAGCAAAATAATTTACAATTTGTATGGAAACACAAAAGACCATGAATAACCAAAGCAATCTGGAGAACGAAAAATGGAGCTAGAGGAATCAGACTCCTTGATTTCAAACTATACTACAAAGCTACAGTCATCAAGAGAGTATGGTACTGGCACAAAAACAGAAACATAGATCAATGGAACAGGATAGAAAACCCATAGATAAACCCATAGACCTATGGTCACCTAATCTATGACAAAGGAGGCAAGAATATACAATGAAGAAAAGACAGTCTCTTCAATAAGTGGTGCTGGGAAAACTGGACATCTACATGTAAAAGAATGAAGTTAGCATATTCCCTAACACCATACAGAAAAATAAACTCACAATGAGGTATAGACCTAATTGTAAAGCCAGACACTATAAAACTCTTAGAGGAAAGCATAAGCAGAACACTCTGACATAAATTGCAGCAAGATCTTGTATGAGCCACTTCCTAGAGTAATGAAAATAAAAACAAAATTAAACAAATGGGACCTAATTAAACTTAAAAGCTATTGCACAGCAAAGGAAACCATAAACAAGACAAAAAGACGACCCTCAGAATGGTAGAAAATATTTGCAAAGAAAGCAACTGACAAGGGATTAATCTCCAAAATATACAAACAGCTCATGCAGCTCAATATTAAAAAGACAACCTAATCAAAAAATGGGCAAAAGACCTAAATATTCATTTCTCCAAAGAAAACATACAGATGGCCATCAAACACATGAAAATATGTTCAATGTCACTAATTATTAGAGAAATACAAATCAAAATTACAATGAGGTATGACCTCACACTGGTCAGAATGGCCATCATCAGATTTTAATATATTTTAAGGAAAATTCTACATAACTTTATTTCCATCAAAAAATATTTCCATCCTTGTCATTATTTATATTTTAAAGAAGGATAATTCTAATTATTGAAGAAAGATAAATATGAAATTTGCCCATTATCACAATTAATCATTGTCTTAACAGCAGATGGATTTTATTTAGCACCTATTATTGAGTTGGCCAGGAAGTTCGTATGGGTTCCATAAGACATTATGGAAAAAGCCAAATGAACTTTTCAGCCAACCCAATACATTGCAAATGCTATGCTACACATAATAACCATGTCATTGCTAATCCTTACAACACAAATATTATCTCATTTTTGATATGATAAAAGTGAGAGTTGAGGAGGTTATGTAATTTGTCCAAGGTGACCAAAATGTGAACTGACTACAGGTTTGTCTGACTCCTGCTTTCCCAATTTTTCTAGAAATGCAGGCATCATCTTTCATTGGGGTAGGCTCAACTAACCTACTGTTACATGCAGACTTCTAATCCTAGATCTGTGTTACCTGCATTTGGAAAGTTTAACATAGAAATAGCTTAATATTGCTTAATCTGTTCTGTGCTACTGTTGTTACAAGAATATTCAATTGACTCAGTTTTTCTTGTCTTAGGATATTGCTGACAACAGTAGAGCTTAAATGCTTTGCTCAGCAACAACAAATTATTCCAGCCAAGATACATTGATATTTCTGTATTCTCCTTTGAAGAGTAAATCTGTGAAAAATTGAACTGCATAAATACTAGAGCATAGCTAAAACTTCAAATATATATAATGAGAATGGCATTTGATATTTCATTTGCCACAGAATTATGGAACTTTAGAATTCAACGGTCACTATAAATTAGTTCAAAATCAAGATTGAGTCCCAGAGGATTTGCAAAGAACTAGGAGTAGAATGCGGGTCTTATTCATATAAATGGTGTCCACCTAAAAGGTTGAGATAAATGCCTGAATGCATTAAAATTCAGGTTGAATGCTAGTTTCATTTGTTTTTTAGTACTCATTAAATGCCTTCCATTGTCAGATGTTGTTCCAGGGAATGGAAGCCTGGTGATAAATAAAATAGGTAAGGTGCCTGCTCTTATGGAGCTTATTCTTTAGTGGAAGGGAAAACAATTCACAAGCCAGAGAACAAACAAATGAAGATACATTTCATATTTTGATAAGTGCAATGATGAAAAGTGCCTGAAGATTAAGGGATGTGAATGTGTGTGTGTGTGCGCGTGTGTGTGTGTTCACACACGAAGGTGTATGTGGAATACTTTAGGGAAGACCCACCCAGAGGATGTGACCTGTAAACTGAGATGTCCCTGGAAAGGTAATATTTGAGACTCAAATGATAACAAGAACACTATGTGAAAATCTGGCATCAGAGTGTTTCAGAAAACGTAAAGTACCTGAGGTCTCTAAAAGTTTGGATCATTTGAGTAAATAGAATTAAGGCCAATATGGTTAAAAGACAGTGAAGAGTGGGGCTTAGAATTTTCTACATGGAAGGGGCCTGAGGAATAAATCTGTTTGGAAGTAGAGGTTGGGAGATTATCATGAGCCTTACAAGCACATTGTTTTTACTTTGACTACAAATTTCTCTGGGACAACTTTGAGAGGGCAGATAGAAATTACAGGGATCTTAAAGCTCCCACTTTGACATGCACAAGCTACCCTGGTGTCTGCTTGGGGGAGCTGTAGACAGATGTTAGATCATGTATGTCTGATCAGATCATGTGGTGCGTATTAGGTAGTTTAGATGTATTCTAAGTGTAGTATTAAGTGATATGATATGTTTAGTGTATTTTCAAGGATCAGTCTAACTGCTACATGAAGAATTTCATGGGAAATCTATTAAGAGATTAATGTTCTATGATTTATTCAATCATTTATTCAACATCAGTTTCCTACTATGGGCCAAGCACTCTTCTAGGCGCTAAGGAAATAGCAGTGAATATAACAAAGTGAGGGCAGGAATACAAAAATAAGTAAATACAAATATCAGATGGTGATAAGTGCTTCATTTTAAACATAAAGCAGGAGAAAAAGATAGAAAATTCTGTGTCTTGTTAAATTATACAAGTGGTTGGGTCAAAAATTTTCTGATTATATGGCATTTCAGCACAAACTAGAAGGCAATAAGGGGGTAAAAAAATCAATATTTATCTGAAGGACATTCCAGGCAGAGGGCCACTGTAAGTGTAAATGCAGTGGCGGGGGGGGGGTAATTTTTGTATATATTTTTTTCCTTCATTTTGCCAGAAAACATGAAAGAAGAGTCAGAATTTTGGCTTGTTTTTCCTGGAATATTTGTTGATTAAATATATAAATACAATATTTATATAATACATATTTATAATTATATCTATAACATAAATTAAAAATATATTGTAAAATCTTTAGTCACTATATATTACAACGTCTAGTATACTTTGAAAAAGACACTACCATTCAGGAAGTGGAAGAATGAGAGACCTACAGTAGTAATTCCCAAATCCTGCTGGATAAACGTGTTGCACCTCTGCCCTGGTGATAAGAAGTACTCCCTGTTTAGGACACAGTTTGGCATCTGCTCTAGCTTTCCAGTTCATTTTTTTTCATGGCTCTTGGATTCTCCTTCTGGGAATTCTTTCCTTTTCTATTATGCCCCTTGGCCTCATCTAAGGAGTTTACTGAAGAATATGCCCCCTTTAAAGGCTGAGCAATATCCTGCCCATAAATGTTTGGGGGTCTCAAAATTCCTCTTCAAAGAGTAAATATCTGTCAGTAATAATTTAGTGTTACTATACTGGGTGAAAAATAACATTCTGGTTGTATCATTCATGCATTAATCTGTGATTAATTGATATTTCTATCTCATTTTATTATAGACTAAAATCTTTTTTTCTCCATAAATGTTTAAGATTAACTAAAGCTACTAGGCATAGTGGATACAAAGAATAAGATATACTTCATGTCCAAAAATTTTTCCATGAAGGAGATTGACAAGAATATGAAAAGTTATAATATTGTCTAATAAGTTCTGTAATATTAATTGTGTTGTGCTCTGGGGGCAGTGAGGGGTACCAGACATAGGTTTGTACATATGGTAATTTTTTTCTGAACTCAAATAATAAAGAGTAATTAGCCAGAGGATGAAGGAGTTTCCAACAGAAGATGTATAAAAAGCACAGGGGCCTGAGATTTTGACATTCATTTGGGAAAAATCAAATGACCTATCATGGCTGAAATATAGCCCATCTATGGGGAAGTGAGAGGTGGAGAGTTGAGTTGATAGAGGTATGCTAAGAGATTTGTATTTTACCTTGAGGATAATAGGGGAGACAATGATGTGTTAAAAAAGTATCAAGCTTAAGGATGAATAAAGAATTTGCAGGTAGTGAAGGAAAGGAGAGAGAGGTGATATTGGAGATTGAAGGAAAAGGTGAAAATCTAGACATTTTGATGAAATGAATTAGAGTGGTGTCAGTAGGGCAATGTGGAAAGAGAATAAGAATGTAGAGGTGAGAGAACTATTTGACTGAGGGTGTGTGGGGGGGTGGGACTGGAGAAAAATTCTCAGCTTTTTTTCTTTTTTTTTGTATTAGTTTTTTAAAAAACATTTTAATTTAATTTAATTTTTTTTTTATACAGCAGGTTCTAATTAGTCATCAATTTTATACACATCAGTGTATACATGTCAAGCCTAATCACCCAATTCAGCACACCACCATGACCACCCCACTGTAGAATTCCCCCCTTGGTGTCCATACATTTGTTCTCTACATCTGTGTCTCAGCCTCTGCCCTGCAAACCAGTTTATCTGTACCATTTTTCTAGGTTCCACATACATGTGTTAATATATGATATTTGTTTTTCTCTTTCTGACTTACTTCACTCTGTATGACAGTCTTTAGATCCATCCACATCCAATAAATGACTCAATTTCGTTCCTTTTTATGGCCGAGTAATATTCCATTCTATATATGTACCACAACTACTTTATCCATTCGTCTGTCAATGGGCATTTAGGTTGCTTCCATGACCTGGCTATTGTAAATAGTGCTGCAATGAATATTGGGGTGCATGTGTGTTTTTGAATTATGGTTTTCTCTGGGTATATGCCCAGTAGTGGGATTGCTGGATCATATGGTAGTTCGATTTTTAGTTTTTTAAACCTCCATACTGTTCTCCATAGTGGCTGTATCAATTTACATTCCCACCAACAGTGCAAGAGGGTTCCCTTGTCTCCACACCCTCTCCAGCATTTGTTGTTTGTAGATTTTCTGAAGATGGCCATTCTGACTGGTGTGAGGTGATACCTCATTGTAGTTTTGATTTGCATTTCTCTAAAAATTAGTGATGTTAAGCAGCTTTTCATGTGCCTCTTGGCCATCTGTATGTCTTCTTTGGAGACATGTCTATGTAGGTCTTCTGCCCATTTTTGGAATGGGTTGTTGGCCATTTGTTTATTTTAGTTTTTATTTCCATTACTCTAGGAGGTGGATCAAAAACGATTTCCTGTGATTTATGTCAAAGAGTGTTCTTCCTATTTTTCCTCTAAGAGATTTATAGTGTCTGGTCTTACATTTAGGTCTCTAATCCATTCTGAGTCTATTTTTGTGTATGGTGTTAGGGAGTGTTTTAATTTCTTTATTTTACATGGAACTGTCCAGTTTTCCCAGCACCACTTATTGAAGAGACTGTCTTTTCTGCATTGTATAGCCTTGCTTCCTTTGTCATAGATTAGTTGACCGTAGTTGCGTGGGTTTATCTCTGGGCTTTCTATCTTGTTCCATTGATCTATGTTTCTGTTTTTGTGCCAGTACCATATTGTCTTGATTACTGTAGCTTTGTAGTATAGTCTGAAGTCAGGGAGTCTGATTCCTCCCATTCCATTTTTTCCCTCAAGACTGCTTTGGCTATTTGGGGTCTTTTGTGTTTCCATACAAATTTTAAGAGATTTTTCATCATTAGTGTATAGGAATGCAAGAGATTCCTGTGCATTAATTTGGTATCCTGCAACTTTGCCAGATTCATTGATTAGCTCTAGTAGTTTTCGGTGGCATTTTTAGGATTCTCTATGTATAGTATCATGTCAACTGCAAACAGTGACAGTTTTGCGTTTTCTTTTCCAATTTGTATTCCTTTTATTTCTTTTTCTTCTCTGATTGCCATGGCTAGGACTTCCAAAACTATGTTGAATAATAGTGGTGAGAGTGGACATCCTTGTCTTGTTCCTGATCTTAGAGGAAGTGCTTTCAGTTTTTCACCATTGAGAATGATGTTTGCTGTGGGTTTGTCGTATATAGCCTTTATTATGTTGAGGTAGGTTCCCTCTATGCCTACTTTCTGGAGAGTTTTTATCATAAATCTGTGTTGAATTTTGTCAAAAGCTTTTTCTGCATCTATTGAGATGATCATATGGTTTTTATGCTTCAATTTGTTAATATGGTGTATCTCATTGATTGATTTGCCTATATTGAAGAATCCTTGCATTCCTGGGATAAATCCCACTTGATTGTGGCGTGGGATCTTTTTAATGTGTTGTTGGACTCTGTTTGCTAGTATATTGTTGAGGAATTTTGCATTTATATTCATGAGTGATACTGGTCTGTAATTTTCTTTTTTTGTAGTATCTTTGTCTGGTTGTGGTATCAGGGTGATGGTAGCCTCATAGAATAAGTTTGGGAGTGTTCCTTCCTCTGCAATTTTTTGCAAGAGTTTGAGAAGGATCAGAGTTAGCTCTTCTTTAAATGTATGATAGAATTCACCTGTGAAGCCATCTGATCCTGGACTTTTGTTTGTTGGAAGATTTTTAATCAAGTTTCAATTTCATTACTTGTGATTGGTCTGTTCATATTTTCTATTTCTTCCTGGTTCAGTCTTGGAAGGTTATACCTTTCTAAGAATTTGTCCATTTCTTCCAGGTTGTCCATTTTGTTGGCATAGAGTTGCTTGTAGTAGTCTCTTAGGATGCTTTGTATTTCT
>NC_041220.1:42908608-43027265 GCF_002837175.3 Physeter macrocephalus | reverse complement strand
GCTACTCCAGCTTTCTTTTGATTTCCATTTGCATGGAATATCTTTTTCCATCCCCTCACTTTCAGTCTGTATGTGTCCCTAGGTCTGAAATGGATCTGTTGTAGACAGCATATAGATGGGTCTTGTTTTTGTATCCATTCAGCAAGCCTTTTGGTTGGAGCATCTAATCCATTTACATTTAAGGTAATTATCGATATGTATGTTCCTATGAACATTTTCTAAATTGTTTTGTGTTTGTTTTTGTAGGTCCTTTTCTTCTCTTGTGTTTCCCACTTAGAGAAGTTTCTTTAGCATTTGTTGTAGAGCTGATTTGGTGATGCTGAATTCTTTAGGCTTTTGCTTGTCTGTAAAGCTTTTGATTTCTCCATCAAATCTGAATGAGCTCCTTGCCAGGTAGCATAGTCTTGGTTGTACGTTCTTCCCTTTAATCACTTTAAGTATATCATGCCACTCCCTTCTGGCTTGTAGAGTTTCTGCTGAGAAATCAGCTGTTAACCTTATAGGAGTTCCCTTGTATGTTATTTGTCATTTTTCCCTTGCTGCTTTCAATAATTTTTCTTTGTCTTAATTTTTGCCAGTTTGATTACTATGTATCTCGGCGTGTTTCTCCTTGGTTTTATCGTGTATGGGACTCGCTGTGCTTCCTGGACTTGGGTGGCTATTTCCTTTCCCATGTTAGGGAAGTGTTTGACTATAATCTCTTCAAATATTTTCTATGTTCCTTTCTCTCTCTCTCCTCCTTCTGGGACTCCTACAATGTGAATGTTGTTGCGTTTAATGTTGTCCCAGAAGTCTGTTATGCTGTCTTCATTTCTTTTCATTCTTTTTTCTTTATTCTGTTCCACTGCAGTGAATTCCAGTATTCTGCCTTCCAGGTCACTTATCCGTTCTTCTAACTCAGTTATTCTGCTATTGATTCCTTCATGTGTAGTTTTCATTTCAGTTATAGTATTGTTCATCTCTGTTTGTTTGTTCTTTAATTCTTCTAGGTCTTTGTTAAACATTTCTTACCTCTTCTCGATCTTTGCCTCCATTCTTTCCAAGGTCCTGGATCATCTTCACTATCATTATTCTTAATTCTTTTTCTGGAAGGTTGCCTATCTCCTCTTCACTTAGTTGTTTTTCTGGGGTTTTATCTTGTTCCTTCATCTGGTCCATAGCCCTCTGCATTTTCATCTTGTGTATCTTTCTGTGAATGTGGTTTTTGTTCCACAGGCTGCAGGATTGTAGTTCTTATTGCTTCTGCAGTCTGCCCTCTGGTTCATGAGGCTATCTAAGAGGCTTGTGTAAGTTTCCTGATAGGAGGGACTGGTGGTGGGTAGAGCTGACTGTTGCTCTTCTCATCTTTTTTATTTCACAAAGAATATTTGAAGAAGAGGAACTGGTGTGGTGTTTGTGATACATTTATTTATGCGGAGACTGAGTGGTCTATGTTTTATTCAAATAGATAGGTAAATATAAACTTGGATACAAACGTCTGGGGCTCAGGAGTAAGAGAACCACGTATATACAGGTTATGTGAACCCATGGAATAGTTAGAGGAAACGTTACTGGTAGAGAATGAGAAAATGGTAGAGAAGTAGTAGAAGGGAGAAAAGGTTTTTCATGGAAGTGAAGAGAAGAGGTGTTATTAATGGAGAAGATCATGCATCGTATTGAAGTCAAAGAGAAGTCAACCAAGGAAAGGTTCAGTGAACTTGACCACTAGGAAATAATTGATGAACTTAGGGGGAACAATTTTAGGATAATGTACCTATGTAGATTTCTGAAAACTGAGATGGAAATGTAAGGCAAGGAAGTGAAGGTGATGAACTTGGGACTAATATTTATTCTTGATAATGAAAAAAGGGAGGGCGTTAAGGCAACACTAAGATTGTCTATTTTCTTAATGTCTGAAGGGACTCTAGCATTCTGTTTGGCAAGTGTTGGGAGGTAGCGGAGTGGTGGGGAGAAAGATAATGAATCAAGAAGTGGTGCTTGTTTGATCAAGGCCCTAAGGTGATGGCATGTATTGAAGAGGGAGAAATTGGAATCAAGTGAAGAAGCAAAAGATGATTCAACTTTTAAAAAGGAAGTACACAGAGGTATTTTTGAGAATTTAATTGGGGGTTATTTCTAAGTTTTTAAGTGGTAAAATTAAAGTTTTGTAGAGTTCAATTTCTCTATGTATTTTCCTTTTCATTTGATATGCAAAGATTTTACTGTTGAGCTAAATAGCAATCTGAATTCTCTGAAAAAATCCACAATCAGAAGCAACAGAAACGAATAAGTATTGACTGGATATATTGAATCAATAATCCTGTCTCAGAATAGGACTAAAAAATAATTACTTTGGAGAATTACACTCTGACCTCATAGAGTTCAATGTGATTGTCACACTTAGCCTGCAGTTCTGTATTTTATGTATGTCAGGCTGATCTCCTTGAGGTTATAACTGTTCAGTTATGATTTATGAAGAGTAATAACTTGATCTCTTTTTATCTCTAAGTATGAAGTACAAAATGACACTTGAGGATGAAATAGAAATCTTACTTTTGCCATATATTAAAATATACATCCAGCAAATAATTTGAGTTTTGAAATGATTGTTCTTAGAAGCAGCATTGCATAGTAGATTAGACAGCAATAATAACACTATTAATAAGGACTGTGTACCAGTATATGCTACTATTATATTTATTCACTGTAACCCTCATAACCAATTGTAAGTAGAAAACACAGAAATCAATCATAATGTATTATAAATTGTCACAACATTTAAAAAATATTATCTACATGTCCATTCTCTGTAAAGCAATTTATACTCTAATAAAAAAAATTTACATATCATCTGTAGATCAAAATAATTTAATCTATAGATCTGGGCTTCTTGGTACCTAAAGATGAATAGCTGGGTTAAGAGAAAGAGAGTGGAAAACTGGAGGGAAGGGACAGTTGCCAGGACTGTGCAATTTAGACTCTGCATGTAGGAGTGAAAGTGTTCTACCACTCTTAATAGCTCCTAAGATTAGGAGTCTAGATAATGTACCTGGGTCATTCCTCAGGGCTGATCTTCTGTATGGCCATACCTACTAGCCTTATTGTAAAATGACTAACTGCTTGAGTTACATGGCTTATTCTCCTCTCTGATATATGTGCCATTTCCTTGTAAAAAAATTCCTTTACCAGCTGAAAAGTTATAAGTCTTTTGGTGTAAATGAGAGTTAACAGGTTTAACATGCAAATATTCCCAGGAAAGATAGCACTTTTCTATAACTTGATTTTAACAGAGATAATGACCACAAATACTGGTTGGTGTTAGATTCATTTTTGTTTCAAAGCTTAAGGTAAATGGGGGTGAGGGGAAGACATACATTGGATGCATGAAATGAGGCATAATTGCATAAAGGAAGAGTTTGGGTGTATAAAGGATGAGTCTTACTCAATTACAACTGAGTTCCTATAAGAATTCAACAGATCTATAGAAAGCCAAATCTGAAAGTATTTGTGCCTTCTGGAAGCAAAACAGACAGGTCTTTATTAGCTACAACTTTTTTTGTTTGCTTTTAACCAGTCTCACTTCATATAATGACGTTTTTATACCAGAGATTTTTCAATGTACAAAAGAATTTGTCATAAGAATCTCATCCTAAAACCATATTTTGTTTTGCATATCTAATGAAGTAAATGTAAGTCATAAATACATTGGCACTTTGTCCCTCTGCCAGCATAATAGGCCTTTTTATATTTTCTAATCCTTCACATATTGACTATAATAATAGTTATTTGCAAGTGAAGAACACACTATCCCAAATGACCACAATTTGAAATGCAAGTATAATTCCCTAATGAATAATAGCACACTTCAGTATTAGAAAGGGCTGTCTCTGAATTCCATTTCCACCTCTTAACTAATTTTTAGACTTTCAGTAACTTATGGTTTCTAAGGCTCAGTTTCCATATATATTCCATATATAGTAGCCACTTCTTGCAGTTTTAATGAATATTAAATAAGATGCATATGTAGCACATAGTAAATACTTAGTAAATTTTAGTGAACAGGAGGAAACCTGCCAGTAATAAAGTAGTGAGTTGCTTGCCTTTAATAGTAGAATAGTATTTGTTGCCTATTACTGTCATTTAGAAAATGATCTTTTTCTTGAATTTAAAATAGGTTAGAAAGAATAACCAGAAAGCCAGAAATTTTTTACTATATATGTGCATAATATATATGTATACATATATATGTGGCACAGATTTATTAGTAATAGAAAATTCTCAGTTTTTACCAGTTTCCTGATCGTGCTTAACTAAGATAACATCTTTGCCATAAAACTCTTATTTTCTGTATGTTATTGTACTTTTTAATAAACAGTGGTAAATGATTGGAAAGAGAACTGGGCTTCTGGAAATGGTGAGGTTAGTGACAAGGGTCCTTGAAAGTATTAGGTAGACAATATTTGGATCAGGCAAACTCGATTGGTGGGAGACAAGGGTAAACATGCCTGACATCCTCTGTGTCTGAGGTTAGCTCTGGGCCCTAATTTGTATCCAGTAAACTAATACTACTTTTAAGGTATTGGAAGTAAAAAGATCTCAAGAGACTGTTGATTCCCGCTTTCATAGAACCTACCTACTCAGACAAGAAAACCAGATCTATACGTCTTAGAGAAATAAAGACATAGTTTTTCAATACCTTTAGACCATTATTAATTTTTTAAATAAACATTGTTGCAAGAAAAACAGTCTTCCTATAGAACCAACATACTTTATAACTAACAACGTACCTATTAACTACTACATTCTATGCACTTTTGTATCAAGATCCCATTAGCTCCTTACAGCAAATTTCTTTTTTTTTTAATTGAAGTATAGTTGACTTACAATATTATATTAGTTTCAGTTGTACAACATAGTAATTTGATATTTTTGTAGAGTATATTCCATACAAATCATTATAAAACATTGACTATATTCCCTGTGCTGTACTCATTACTTATTTATTGTACACCTAGTAGTTGTATCTTTTCATTCCCTTCACCTATCTTGCCCCTTCCCTCTTCTTACTAGTAACCACTAGTTTGTTTTCTATACCTGTGAATCTGTTTCTGTTTTGTTATGTTCATTCGTTTTATTTTTAGATTCCACATATAGGTGACATCATACAGTATTTGTCTTTTTCTCTCTGACTTTTTTCACTAAGCATGAAACCCTCCAAGTTGATCCATGTTGTTGCAAATGGCAAAGTTTTATTCTTTTTTATGGCTGAATAGTGTTCCATTGTATAGATATATACCACATCTTCTTTATCCAGTCATCTGTTGATGGGCACTTAGATTATTTCTGTATCTTGGCAGTTGTAATTAATGTTGCTATGAACATTGGGGTGCAAATTTCTTAGTCTTGTTTTAATGATGAAGAGTAACGAAGCTCAGAGAGTTGAACAGTTTGGGCTAAGAAAGCACAACTGGTGGATGGCAAAGCTGAGTTTCACTGCTGATGAGTTACCATTTTTCTGTTCTTAGTTACAGTAGGTAATGGTTGTATAAGACCATTTAATGAATCTTCTTATATGAACTCTGTTCACAGCCATTTTTTCTTTCTTGTCAAGGAAAATGTACATATACTTTTTTTTTTTTCTAAAGGAAGTATCCATTAACTCATTCTTAGTGGGACATTCAATTTGAACTTATTTCCTAGTATTGGTAATGCATCTTCATGAGACACTTCAGTGTTCAGGAACAAAGTACAACAATTTAACATAGTTGTTAAGATTTAGCTTTGGAATTCAACAGACTTGAAATCAAGTATCAGTCACATCACTTCTAGGTAAATTACTAGGTAAATTGTGTTAAGTTTCCTAATCTATATAAACCACATTTTCCTCACATGGAAAAGAGCTATAATAATACCTCGGTTATAATTAAAGGTATTATTGAAGAAAACACTACATGTAAAGCAAAAGGTAAGCATTTAACTAATGGTACCATTAGTATTTTTAAACTTCAGAAACTTGATTTAGTCAAAGGCCAAGCTACATTTGTTTTTCTCTTATACATCTCATTTTCTTACAACAAAATAAAATATATTACATTTTTCCAAACTCACCATCTCATTCTTCCCCGACTGTCCAAATGCTCAAATCTAATAGCCAGTGAATTATACTATTTGTCTAATTCAGGGGTCAGCAAACTTCTTCTGTAAAGTTCAGAAGTAAATATTTTAGACTTGCTTGGCTATGTGGTCAGTTGCAACTACTCAGCTCTACCATTGTAACATAAAGGTAGCCACATATAGTACGTAAACTAAAAGTATGACTGAGCTCCAACAAAACTTTATTTTCAAAAACAAGCTGTGGGTGTATTTGGCCTGTGAGCCATAATTGGCTACCCCGATATAAATTACTGATAAATAATCACTGATGTTTACTGTTATTCAGCATATATACATATAATCACTTGTACTTATGCACAGTTAAACATTTAAAAATACTATTTACATTAATTATTTACTTAAAGAGGACGACCTGTTTTATCAATTGGCACTGTTGCATACATTAGTGTGTCTCTCTTTTTAAATGTAATTCTGGATTTGGAGGAAAGGAAAGGAAGAAGCTACAAAAATTAGGAAAAATGTAATTGTCTAAGTTAGGTAGCTTTCAAAATTTTTCACTGGACCCACCATAAAAAATATCTTTTGCAGCATGACACCCGCACACCATGTGTACACACGCACACACCTGTGTATGTGTGTTTAATTCTGATCTAAGCTATGCCATGCCATGCCATTTTATTATATTCTATTTCAAGCAAACATAACATAAAACTAGACTCACTAAAATGACTTCATGATCTAGTAATGAACTATAAATCACAGTTTAGCGACCATTGGCACAGGGATCTTGGAAACTCAAGTGACAGACCTCTAGTGGATTCCTGTCTCAAACATCTTCCCTTCTTTACGTGTGTGTACACATGTGTGTGTGTGTATGTTTCAAACACATTATATCAATATTTGAGGGTTTTTTTTTTTCTGAAGTCCTCCTTCCTAGAGCCCCCATCCTCTGGGTTATCTGCATCTACTTTAGGCAGTTTCCTCTGTGGTTGATCTTGAACTCCTTTCCATTCTCTCCTCAAAGAAACAAACATTGTTTTCTGATTTCATGGTCCTCCCTTTCTTCTATACCTCATTTTGCTGTAATGCAGGGTGGGTAGGAGAGTGATTCCTGTATATCTGAAAATATTTTATTCCATCCTTACTGATTTTTTAAACATTTAAAAATATTTTTGAGACAATTATATGCTTACAGAAAAGTTTCAAGTACAGTATAAATAACTTTCTACCTCCCTCTCTCCTTCTTCTCACTCTCCATTTCCTTCTTTCTTACCTTCCTCCCTTCATCTTTTTCTCCAGATAACTTTCCTGAAAACTTTCAGAGTAACCTGCTGACATTACTAAATTACTCCTAAATATTTTATTGCATATTTCCTATAAACGAGGACATTCTCATACATAGCCAAATTCAATGATTAACATCAGGAAATTACTACCATCTAATCCTCAGACCTTAACTCTCTTCAGACAATTTTAACAATTGTCCCAATAAATATCTTTGTAGCTGAAGGATTTGGTCCAGAATTTTTCATTGCCTTGAGTTGGCATGTATACTCTTTATACTTCTTTAGTCTGAAGAATTCCTGTTTCTTCATGACCTTCATGGACTTGACACTTGAAGTATACAGACCAGGAATACATGCCAGTTATTTATTAGAATGTATTGTAATTTGCATTTATCTGCCATTTACTCATGCCTAGATTTGGTTGTGCATCTTTGGCAAGACAATCACACACATGATGCTGTGTTCTGAATGCATACTGTTAGGTAACAAACATTTTTGATTTATATCATTTAGTGCTGAGGTTTACTTTGATAACTTGATTAAGGTGGTGTCTGCTCAGCTCCCATTGTAAACCTTTCCCCCTTTGTAATTGATAATTACAGATCTTCCTCAACTTATGATGGGCTTATGTCCCCACAACCCCATCCTAAGTTGAAATTATCATAAGTCAAAAATGAGTTTAACACACCTAATCTACCGAGCATCATAGTTTAGACTACCCTCGCTTAAATGTGCTCAGAACACTTCCATTGGCCTACAGTTGAACAGAACTATCTAAGCGTTGAATATCTCATGTAATTTATTGAATACTGTACTGAAAGTGAAAAACAGAGTGGTTGTATGGGTACAGATGTTTGCAAGTATATGAGTTGTTTATCCCTGCAATCGTGCAGCTGACTAGGAGCTGTGGCTTGCTGCTACTGCCCACCACCATGAGAGAGGATATTACCATGTATCAGTGGCCTGGGAAAAGATAAAAATTTAAAAATTGAAGTTTGGTTTTGACTGAATACATTTCATTTTGTAGTATTATAAAGTTGAAAATTAGTAAGTTGACCATCTGGACTATCTGTATTTTGTTGGGAAGTACTTTGATACCTATTTTATTCAATGGGTTATAATTGATGACTACCACTATTTAATTAAATACTCAGCTGCCCCATATTGTCTTGTAGAAGTCTCTTCAGTTTGAGCTTCTATATCGTTTTGACATATCTTCAGAATTCCTTGAGCAATTACTTGCTCTGTGGCATAAGATATTCCAGGCCCTTTTTTTCTTTTATGAGCGTGTAGTTGATTTACAATGTTGTATTATTTTCAGGTGTATAACAAAGTGAATCTGTTATACATATCCATATATTCACTCTTTTTTAGTTTCTTTTCCCATATAGGTCCAGGCCTATCTTGTATTTTCCCTAGCCTAGCTCGGAAATCAGACATTTCTCCAAGAACCCTTGCTTTGTTTTATTGGAGAATACACTATCGATACTTAGAAATACAAATCTAGATGCTAAGTTTGCTCATTGCTTATAAGGTGTCACTGTTTGCTGGCCATCTCAGTTGTCAGAGTTAAGGAACTAAGGAATATATGCATATATAGGTAGATAGATATACACACATAGATCCTGAAAACTGAGGCTACTACATCAACATGGCTTAATTGTTTGGATTTATTAATGTCATCTGCTGTTGCTTTGATATGTTCACCTGCACACACACATACATACTCACATTTACACCTACATTAATTTCCTTATCTAATTATCTCTCTGTATCTACATATCTATATTTGTACCTGTATCTAAATCCATATGTGTATATATGTATATATATATATAATTTATTAAATATATATCAAATAAATTGAGAGTTCCTCTGTAGTTAATAGTATAAGTATTCTAACCAAATTATTTCTAGGGTTGAAGTAACTCCTACATCAGACTTTTATATGCCCATTAAGCACTAGGAAAAGTGAGGCACAGATGGCCTATTCCTGTAGGTCCATCTAGTACCAATATACCAGAAGCACTTTGGCAAGCAAAGACATCAAGCTAATAACACAGATTCCACTGTTTTTAACTTTCACATTGAATTATTAAATAAGTATTTCAAGGAATATATTAAATGTTTAAAAATGAGGATACATTAAATGTTTATAACTGTACATTCATTTAAAAATGGTATATACAATGCATAAAATACATAAAATTATATAACTATACATTCATTTGTTTAATGTGTACTAGTATATTCACTTATTCCTACTTTGCTTGTCTTAGGGTGAATAATGTTTCTACTCCACAAATAAGGAAACTAGGCCACTGGATGCTAAATGACTCTTAGCAAGGGAGGGATATAATTAAGAAAATTATCTAGATCAAATGCATTCTTTTTAATCATCATATGATTTTCTATAATACTGGGCTAACTACATTATTCTATCATTCTTTTATGGTTGGACATTCAAAGTTTATCCTGTTTTGTTTTGTCTGTTTAGATTCCAAGAATTATAAACGCCCTGTCAAAGTTTAGGAACATTTAAATTTTAATAAATTTTGCTGATGTGTTTATACAACAATTATTTTAAATATTTTCTCATAATCTAGGTCATTAATATGCAGAAAAGGATGACACCTCCCAGTGGCTTAAAACTAAGTGTTCACTGCATAAAACTAAGTGTTCACTGCATATTTTGCATTTGTAAAGTGTTATGGGGTCTAAAAATAATAAAATTTAAAAACTCTGGTTTCTAGAAAACTGTATGTGGAATAAATATTTAAAATTATTTGTGAAGATACACTGAATGTGATTCATATTAGGGCTCTACAAATAATGAGTAAAAATGCAGGATAAATGTAAATTTTGAGAGGGTTACTTAGCCAAGACTTTTGAATGAGATGAGTTTTCAGCTGCTTTTAGCAGGAGAGAAGGAGAAAGTACAGTTAGAAATCAGTAGTTCCCAAATATTTTTCTGTTATCTGCCAGCTAAGGCAAAATCCTACCAGCCGTTAAAAGTACCTTCCTTATATACATTTTCTCAACCTTTATGATAAATTTAATTTTGAAAAGTTATCATTTATTACCATGGAGTAATTTCCTGCAGACTTTTTGAGGAAAGCTTTCATAGATAAATTTAATCTTAGTACAGTAGCCCTTTCTCCTAGGCTATATTTGGAGCTTCCACTCATTTAAAGCATATAATTTTTTATAAAAGATTGCAGCTATGAAATAGCCTCCTGTTATAAGCAAAATCGTAATGATGAAAAATATCACCTCTATTTTGGTACCTGTATGAAATTACCAGCAGTATTTCATATAGATGAAAAAGTGTACATTGACATTTAAATCTATTACATATTATGCCCCTTTCTATATTTTTGATTTAGTAGTGTAAATCCTCATACAACTTTGTTTTTTATGCTACATACTATAATTATAGGGAATAAATTTTGTCATGTAAATTGAGCTCTTGGGGAAATTTTATTACTGGGAACATCTTCTTCTGGGGGAGAAAAAGATTATATATTCTCATAACCACATAGAAAAATTCCAAGTTTTCGATTGCTGTCAGTATCTTAATAGGCGACCCTCTTCAAAAAATAAAAAATAATAATACGGGCACTTTGGGCCAAGCTAACACTGTACTCAGGAAGACTGTGTTTAAATCCAGACTTTGAGTGTCATATATAGTTATAACCCTAACAAGTCCCACACTGTTGTTCCTAAGTGTCCAGATGAAAGAACTTTTTGGTTCTCCACGGTTTTCTTCATGATAAAGAGGTCAACTTCACCTTTAGATATAGTCTTCTGTTTGGCGATACTTGCTAGGTACACTTTGGGAATAGATTTCTTTCTCTGTATAATGCTTGGGGTCTACCATTGAATAAAAGAAAAAAAACATTTTCAGTAGAAGCTGTGTTTTTATGTAGAATAAGACAGGAGTTGGCCTTCTATGTGCATTTTTCCTCTGAGGCTTTTTTACCTGACTCCAGTTTCTACTTTTTGAAGTAGACTGTGAAAGTTTAATAAGCAGTTTGTGGAATCTTTAAGGAATGCAAGCCTTTTGTGTTCTGTTGTATAGAACTAATTCTCACTTGATGTCAGAAGTGCTACCTCTATTAATAAGTTGACAACTGTTCCAAAATACATCTTTTAGGAGAACAGTTTTGAATTGGAGAAATAAACTAGAATAGAAATATAAACAAAACAAAAAGTAGAACATTAGCCATTTTTTATTTTTCTACTTTTGCCTAGTGGCAATGCAACACTAGGCAGCAAGTTTGCATCTTTTAAATATACTTTCCCAAATTCTTTTTTTTTTTAATTTATAGAATTTATTTATTAGAGGAGTTTTGGGCTTACAAAAGAAAAATGAGCTCTACAGAGAGTTATTGTATATTTCCTTCTCCTTCCTGCGTACCCCCTCCCTCAAGAGTTTCTCTATGATTAACTTCTTGCATTAATGTGGTACATTTGTTACAGTTGTTGAGCCAATATTAATACATTGTAATGAACTAAAGTCAGTAGTTTACATTAGGGTTCACTTTTCCTATTGTACAGTTCAATGGGTTTTGACAAATGATAATGTCAATATTATACAAAATAGGTCCACTGTCCTACAAATGCCCGGTGCTCCACCAATATATCCTTTCCTTCCCAAATCCTGGCAGCTACTGATCTTTTTACTGTCTCTATAGTTTTACCTTTTTCAGTATGTCATACAGTTAGAACCATATAGTATGTAACCTTTTCAGGCTGGTTTCTTTCACTCTGCAGTATGCATTTAAGGCTCCTCCATGTCTTTTCCTTGTTTAATACGTCACTTACTTTTATCACAGAATAGCATTGCATTGTATGGATTTATCACAGTTTATCCATTCATCTATTGAAAGTCATCTTGGTGGCATTCAATTTTTGGCAATTATGAGTAAAACTGCTATAAACATTTGTGTGCAGGATTTTGTGTGGATGTAAGTTTTCAACTTATTTGGGTAAATACTTATGCATCTGATTGCTCGATCATATGGTAAAACTATGTTTAGTTTTGTGAACAAAAACCTTGCCAAACTATCTTCCAAAGTGGCTGTATCATTTTGCATTCCCACCAGCAAAGAATGAGAGTTCCTGTTGGTCCACATCCTCCCCAGCATTTGATGTTGTCAGTGCTTTGGATTTTAGCCATTCTTTAGGTGTGTAGTGATATCTCGTTATTTTAATTTGCAATTCCCTAATGACATATGGTATTGAGCATCATTTCATATGCTTATTTACCATCTGTATATTTTCTTTCATGAGGTGACTGTTCAGATCACCTGTCTACTTTTTAACTGGGTTGCTTGTTTTCTTATTATTGACTTTCCAGAGTTCTTGCATATTTAGGGGATATAAGTCCGTTATCATATACCTATTTTGCAAATATTTCCTTCTAGTGTGTGACTTGTCTTTTCATCTTCTTGACAGTGTCTTTGCAGAGCAGAAGTTTTAAATTTTAATGAAGTACAACTTTAAGTGTTTTCCTTCATGGATTATATGGTTAGAGTTATATCTAAAAACTCATTGCCAAACCTAAAGTCACCTTGATTTTCTACTCTCTTATCTTGTAGAACTTCATTTCTTCTACATAGACAATTATGTCATATGCAAACAAAGACAGTTTTATTTCTTCCTTTCCAGTATATAAGGCTTTATTTCCTTTCTTGTCTAATTGCATTAGCTAGGACTTCCAGAATGATGTTCAATCAGATATCTGAGAATGGATATCCTTACCATGTTCCTCATCTTAGGGGGAGAGCATCTAGTTTCTAACCATAAAATATAATGTTAGTCATAGGGTTTTTGGTATATGTTCTTTATCAAGTTGAAGAACTTCCCCTCTATTTATTATGGAGCGTCCAGGGGGAGAATATATTTTGTTTTTTCCAGCTTCTAAAGCTTTCTATATTTCTTGGCCTTCAATATTTAAAGTGCATCAATCGAAATTCTACTTCCATTGTTGCACCTAGTTTTTCTAAATTTGACCTTCTTGCCTCCCTTATAATAAACTCCCCTGTGATTATATTGGACATACCCAGATAATTCAGGTTAATCTCATCTCAAGATCCTTGACTTAATCACACGTTAATAGTTCCTTTTGCCACATATTTACAGCTTCTGGGGATTAGGACCTAAGCATCTTTGGAAAGCCTTTATTTTTTCAACCACAGTAAGCTTCCTTGCTTCCATCTTTTCTACTTAAATCTTCCATATTCCTTTTAATTCAACTGAAATATCACTTTCATGGTGAAATATCTCTGAACCATTTAATAAGATTCGTTTTCTCCTTCCTGTATACAGTTTTTACATTTTTCTTGACTTATTTAAATTTTTTGGACTCACTTAAGACTTTATTTCTTGTTGTCCTTAGTATTACTTCCTTTTAATCATCTTTCCTCTTTTCCATAACAATATGATCTTGAAAATACTATTCATTCAACAAATATTTATTGTACCCTTATTATATGTCAAGTCCTGTGATAGGCACTAAGAATAATATAGTAAGTGAAAGAGATATCTTTCTTATTTATTTTTTTGAGGATAATAAGTATTGCTTACATAGACAATGATTGAATTATGAGTCCAAGTTCAGAATGGGAATATATTTGGGGAAAACACTTTAAAACATATCTACCATTGACTAGAACTGCAAATCTAAAAATTTCTTCTTTTTTAAATTTTTTATTGAGTTATAGTTGATTTACAATATTATGTTTCAGGTGTACAACATATTGATTAAAATATTTATAGATTATAATCAATTTATAGTTATTAGAAAATGTGGCCTACATTCTCTGTGCTATACAGTATATCCTTGTATAGCACAGAGTATATATATCCAGTATATCCTAGCTTGTTTATTGTGTACATTGAAGTTTGTACCTCTTAACTGCCTACTGCTTCTTGCTCGTCCAGCTTCCATCTCCTCACTGGTAACCAATAGTTTATTCTCTGCATCTGCGAGTCTGCTTTTTTTCATTGTATTCACTAGTTTGTTTTATTTTATAGATTCCACTTATAAGTGACATCATACAGTAATTGTCTTTGACTCATTTCACTAAGCCTAATACTCTCCAGGTTCATCCATGTTGATACAAATGGTAATTTTTAAAAATTGCTTAATAGCATTTCATTGTATGTGTATATATATATATATATATATATACATATATACACAACATCTTTATCCATTCATCTGTTGATGGCACTTAGGTTGCTCACATATCTTGGCTATTGTAAATAATGCTGTGATGAACACTGGGGTGCATATATCTTTTTGAATTAATGTTTTTGTTTTCTTTGGATATATACCTAGAATAGAATAGCTGGATCATATGGTACTTCTATCTTTTAGTTTTTTTGAGGAACCTCCATACAGCTTTCCACAGTGGCTGCACCAATTTACATTCCCACCAACAGTGTACAGTGTTCCATTTTCTCCACATCATTACCAACATTTATTATCTGTGTTTTTTTGGATGGCAGCCACTCTGACAGGTGTGATGTGATGACTCATTGTGGTTTTGATTTGCATTTCTCTGATGATTAGTGATGTTGTGCATCTTTTCATGTCCCTGTTGGCCATCTGTATGTCTTCTTTGGAAAAATGTCTGTTCAGGCCTTTTGACCATTTTTTAATCAGATTGTTTTTGTTGCTATTGAATTGTATAAGCTGTTTATATATTTTGGGTATTAACTTGTTATTGGTCATATCGTGTGCAAATATTTTCTCCCATTAAGTAAGTTGTCTTTTTATTTGTTGATGGTTTACTTTGCTTTACAGAAGCTTTTAAGTTTAATTAGGTCCCATTTATTTATTTTGTCTTTTGTTTCCTTTGCCTTAAGAGACAGAGCCAAAAAATTATTGCTATGATTTATGTCAAAAGGTGTTCTGCCTCTGTTCTCTTTAAGGAATTTTATGATTTCTGGTCTTACATTTAGGTCTTTAATTCATTTTGAGTTTATTTTTGTATATGGTGTGAGAAAATGTTCTAATTTCATTCTTTTCCATGTAGTGGTCCAGTTTTCCCAGCACCACTTATTGAAGAAACTGTCTTTTCTCCATTTTTCTTCATTGTATGTTCTTGCCTCCTTTGTCATGGATTAATTGACCATAAGTATGTGGATTTATTTCTAGCCTCTCTGTTCTGTTCCATTGTTCAACATGTCTGTTTTTGAGACAGTACCATACTGTTTTAATTACTGTAGCTTTGTAATATAGTCTGAAGAACAGGAAGATTGATAACTCCATCTCTTCTTTCTCCGGATTGTTTTGGCTATTTTGGGTCTTTAGTGTTTCCACACAAATTTTAAAATTATTTGTTTTAGTTCTGTGAAAAATGCCATTGGTATTTTGATAGGAATTTAATCGAATCTGTAGGTTGCCTTAGGTGGTATGGTCATTTTAACAATATCAAATCTTCCAATCCTTGAACATATTATATCTTTCCATCTATTTGTGTTGTTTTCAATTTCTTTCATCAGTGTCTAATAGTTCTTAGAGTACAGGTCTTTTACTTCCTTAGGTAGGTATATTCCTAGGTATTTTATTCTTTTTGATGTACTTGTAAATTAGATTGTTTTCTTAATTTCTCTTTATAATAGTTCATTGTTATTTAATAAAAATTCAACAGATTATGTATATTAATTTTGTGTCTTACAACTTTACTGAATTCATTGATGAGCTCTAGTAGTGTTTTGGGGGAGTCTTTAGGATTTTATTTGTATAGTATCATGTCATCTGCAAACAGTGACAGTTTTATTTCTGGCTTTCCAATTTGGATTCCCTGTATTTCTTTTTCTTGTCTGATTGCTGTGTCTAGGACTTCCAATGCTATCTTGAATAAGTGGTGAGAGAGGGCATCCTTGTCATGTTCCTCATCTTAGAGGAAAAGCTATCAACTTTTCATCATTGAATATGATGTTAGTTGTGAGCTAATCATATATGGCCTTTACTATGTTGAGGTATGTTCCCTCTGTGTCCACTTTCTGGGAAGTTTTAACCATAAATGGATGTTGAGTTTTGTTAAACTTTTCATGAATCTACTGAGATAATCATATTATTTTTATTCTTCAGTTTGTTAATGTGGTACATCACACTGATTGATTTGCTCATCCTTGCATCCTTGGGATAAATTCTACTTGATCATGGTGTATGATCCCTTTAATTTATTGTTGGATTTGGTTTGCTTATATTTTGTTGAGGATTTTTGCATCTATGTTCATCTTTGATATTGGCCTTAACTGTCTTTTTTATGTGATATCTTTGTCTGGTTTTGGTATCAGGGTGATACTGGCCTTGTAGAATGAGTTAGGAAGCATTCCTTCCTCTGCAAAGTTTTGGAATAGTTTGAGAAGGATGGGCATTAACTCTTCTCTGTATGTTTGGTAGAGTTGTTCTCTGTCCCTTTTCCTTCCTCTTCTCCTTCTGAGACCCCTATAATGTGAATGTTAGTGCACTTGATATTGTCCTAGAGGTCTCATACAGCTCTCATTTATTTTTACTTTTTTTCTTTTTTCTGTTCAGCTTTAGTGATTTCTACTACTCTGCCTTCCAGCTTACTGAGCTGTTCTTCTGTATCATTTATTCTACTGTTGATTCCTTCTGGTGTATTTGTCATTTCACTTATTATATTCATCATCTATGTTCGGTTGTTCTTTATTTTTTCTAACTCTTTTAAAAAACACTTCTAAATCCTCACTGTTCATCCATTCTTCTCCTGAGTTCTTTGATTATCTTTATAATATTTACCTTGAACTCTTTCTTGCGTAAGTTGCCTACCTCCACTTCACTTAGTTCTTCTTCTGGGGTTTTATCTCGTTCCTTCTTTTGGAACATGTTCCTCTATCACCTCAATTTTTCTAACTTCCTGTTTTTATTTCTATGTCTCTGATAAGTTGGTTCTGTTTCCTGACCTTGGAGAAATGTTTTTTTTGTAGAAGATGTCCTATGCATCCAAGCAGTGCACTCCGCTCTGGTCACCAGGGCTATATGCTCTAAAGGTGTCCGTTTTGTGGGCTGAGTGGGTCCTTTTGTTGCAGTAGGCTGACAATTCTGGGCAGTCTGGTAGGTGTGGCTGGCCCCCACTGTGGTTGGTTGCCCGGATATGCTTTGTGCAGAGCTTGCTGGCTGTTGGTTGGTGGGGCTGGGTCATGAGGTGGCTGACTGTGGAAGCCCAGGAGGCCTTGGGGCTAGTGCTGACTCACTGTTGGGCAGAGTCAGGGTCCAAGAGATCCTGGGACTGGTGCTCACCCACCAGTGGGTGAAGCTGGAGCTGATATTTGTGATTTTGGTGTGTCTGTGTGAGGAGGTGATCTCAAGGTCTCTCTACTCTGCCATCTTGAGAACTCCACCTCAACGTCTTTTTAATTTTAATGGAGCTTACAGATCACAAAAATATTTAATTATAATATGGGATAGAGTTAATGGAGATAAGATTATATGAATTTAACAGTGGAACTGAGCTGGTCTGGTGGGGACAGGAGTGGTGGTAGTTATAACAATGGTGGAGGTTAGGGACAGCTTAGACTTTTACAAGGATATTAAATTGATACTTCAAGTTCAGGAGATGTTTCAAACAGAGAAAATAGTATATATAGAGGGGTTGGGAAGGGAAAAAATGTTTAAGGAACTGAAAGAAGATCCGAATGACTAAGTATGGAGAAAACAGAATGGCATAGAATGGGATTTCAGAAGTAGGCAGGGCTAGATCTCAAAGGGCTTTTTTAGTCATGTTACTGGTTCTCACTGGTAATTGTGGTTTTAAGTGGTGAATTACCATGATTATATCTAGGTTTGAAAAGGAATCACCATAATTACATTTCTCTTTTAAAAATACCTGATAGTTCCTTTTAGTTTATCTCACAGTAATTTTTCATACTACCTTCTGTATATTTCTACTGGTTAAAAAGATTTTTGCCATGATTTATTGCTGGCAGTCTGTTTTTTTTTATTTTAAGAAAGCAACTTTTTCACATTTGCCTTGAAGAAAAATTTATTGAAGGTGGAATTTTAAGTTGAAGGAGAGGAGAGTGTTACATGCTTCACTTCCTGTGCAGACCTCCTCTGTACCACTTGTTGGTTTGTGTTGAACTTAACAGTTTACCAGTTTTCCCATACAGATTGCAAAGAGATCAGAAAAGGTGCTTCAGTCATGTTCCTGAATTCCCAGGAACATAGTAGGTGTTAAATACATTTAAATCATATGGATATATTTAGTTCAATTAAAAATGTTACATGAAGACTATTTGCTTACACTTAATGCAGGGAACTATAACATTTCACATAGAGAAATAGAATTTTACCAAAAATAATTGGGGCATTTGTTCTCTTTTTTATTGCCATAGTAACAATGCACTTTTCAGTGTGTCCTTATAATATTCACCAGTTTTTCACTTTGCTGTATTTTAAAATAGAAGGAAAACACTGCCCATCTGGAAAGAAAAAATAATGAAGGTAATATCAAATATAATTTGAAATAACAAATGCAATCATTTTTACTGGGTGCTATCATGTTCAAAAATAGTAAAAGATGTTTTATAGTATAATACTAGTCTGAAAACTCATGGGAAAATTCATGACATCTCAGATGGATTTACCACTCAACATGATGATTTTGAGGTTTTATGACTGTATCTCTGTAAGAAACCACGGCAACTTAGGTAATGGCCTTCTTTTTTATTAACTTATTTATTTTATTTATTTATTTTTGGTTGCATTGGGTCTTCGTTGCGGTGCATGGACTTTCTCTAGTTGTGGTGAGTGGGGGCTACTCTTTGTTGTGGTGTGCGAGCTTCTCATTGAGGTGGCTTCTCTTGTTGTGGAGCATGGGATTTAGGCGTGCAGGCTCAGTAGTTGTGGCTCATGGGCTTACTTGCTCTGCGGCATGTGAGATCTTCCTGGACCAGGGTTTGAACCTGTGTCTACTGCATTGACAGGTGGATTCTTAACCACTGCGTCACCAGGGAAGTCCCGGTAATGGCTTTCTTTTCTGACAATCTCCCAAACCTCAGGTTATCTGTAGATGACAAGTATCTTTTTTATATTGATACTATTCTGCCTCACTAATTATGCCAAACCAATACAGCTGTTGTTCTCTTCAGGACACTTCCACCAAATATTATGTTAATTAAGGTTAGCATGTTTGTTGCATCTAACGTGTTATGTGTCTGATTTGAAAAACTGCTTCTCATTTTAATAACATACATAAGGACAGGAACAAGTAAATTTAGAATATGTAAGAGATTGATTTGGCACTGTATTTCACAAAGAGAAAAAAATGCAAGTGTCCATGGGGGTAGTGAAGGATGGGAATGAATGTTTTTTGTGTGTGTGTGTGTGTATGTATATATGTGTGCATACATGTATATATGTCTATACATAAACATATAGGTTATATTACATATGTATATATACACACAGAATAACAAACATACAAATTAATTGTATGAGAGTAATGAACTAAGCATAATTCATATAAACAATTACCCACTTTGCCTGTAAGACAAATATTGTCTTATTTCAGTGAAGGCCAAAAGAAAAAAATAAGCGTTATTATATGCTTGTTTTTATTATAATAAAGAGTAACATCTTTCAATAACTTTGTCTCAGATTCATTGACTAACCAAGTTCGAAGAAATGTATAAATATATACTAGAAAGCCCAACAGTTATGGAGCCAGGTATAGTATATTTAACTTTGCACAAGTTTTATAGCTGCTTCTATATAAAGTTTGGATGATGATGGTAATTGCTACCTTGTAGCATTAGTTTTTATGAGAATGAATTGGAAAAGTATTTATATAGTGATCAGAGGATGCTATTCCTCTCAAAATTGAGATTAAGGAACAAAGAGATTGAGTTATTTGAGAATAAATCCCAATCTCCAATATGCCTGTGGTATAATTTAATTCCACTTAAAAAAATTTTATTTATTTAATTTATTTATTTTTGGCTGTGTTGGGTCTTTATTGCCGCACACGGGATTTCTCTAGTTGCAGCGAGCGGGGGCTACTCTTAATTGTGGTGCACAGGCTTCTCATTGCGTTGGCTTCTCTTGTTGCAGAGCACAGGCTCTAGGCGCTCAGGCTTCAATTGTTGCGGCACGTAGGCTCAGTAGTTGTGGCTCGCGGGCTCTAGAGCACAGGCTCAGTAGTTGTGGTGCACAGGCTTAGTTGCTCCTCTGCATGTGGGATCTTACCGGACCAAGGCTCGAACCCATGTCTCCCTGCATTGGCAGGCGGATTCCTAACCACTGCACCACCAGGGAAGCCCGATGCCACTTTTAATATAATGGGAAAGGAAATTGTAGACCTGGTCCATGTCAGACCAGAGATATGAACTCAGTCCTTTTAAGTCCAATGAGTAGTGGTCTTTTCAAAATGCCGTGAATGACTGAAAATGATATCTGGAAAGGTTTTCTCCCATGAACAATTTAAGGCAAATTACATTAGCTTCTATCAGCAAAGATATATTCCAAGGTAAATGGACAAAGGGAGATTATGATAGGAAGTTACACCAAGAAAATTCCACATTACAAGGACAAGGTCCAGAGGGCAAGTGTGAATAGGAGTGTTGATTACTGAGATATCTATGTTGTTACCAGATATCTATGGGCTGTAAGGGCCTAAGTGAGAAAAAGTAGTACAGAAAGTGTCACTAAGGAACCCTTAAGTATACTTTGTGATTTGGTTCTATTCCAAATTCACCTTTCACTGTTCCTTGACTTGCACATCATAATTTAATCATTTTCAACCAACAGTTACTATATATCAGGAACTATTCTAGATACTGGATGCATCTCTGAACAAAAAAGATGAAAAGTCCTGCTCCCATTAAGATTAAATTGTAGTTGGAAATAGTAAAATGCTTATGGATTTCTGCAGTGCTCTTTCCTTCCTCTTCACCTAGGTAATCTTTAGTAGTCTGCTTAGTGCTCAAGTCTTTTAGGAAACCTTCTTGAATCTTGTCATGTGGATGATATTTCCAATTTTATGTGCCTCTGATATTAACACTTAACATATCTCTTTACCGTTGGCTTTTTTTTTTTTTTTTTTTGCGTAAAGGTAGGGTCTTGGTCTTCTTTGTGTGTATATTACCTGTACAAGTTTCTTGAATAAAGGAATAAACTTCCTTTGTGAATATGTCCAAGAACTATCCTTGTTTAATTTTATATTTAAAAATATATAAATATTATATTACTTTAATTAAAATTATTTGTGAATATTAACAATAAATATTATTTATAATAATTATAAAATTAATAAAAATTATAAATATGTTTATATGTATATGTTTGCTGATTGAATTTTGGTAAATATTTAGTTAAATTTTTCCAGATGTTGTTTTTATTGATCAAATGACTAGATATCTGCCAAATTTCTGCATCAACCTGGAACCATGTAAACATATTTTTCCCTGTCCTTTAAGATCCTTTGAAATAAACAAAGGAATATAGAAAATAATTATATTAATAGAAACATTATAAAGCATGATATTCAGTTAATATTACTGACACTAAATAACTGTTCTGTCTATACCTTTAAATTCCCTGTGTATTAATAGTAAGGTAATAGTTTGTGAATAAATGCACAGGCACGCGCACACACACACACACACACACACACACACACACACACACATACACAGCTAATGAATGACATTCTTACCAACATTTTCAAAGATTTTGAGTAGCATGTTAGCCCAAAGACAATTTTTAAAAAAAGAACAAATTCCAAACCCATTAGGGAGAAAAATTACCTATGGAGCTGGAGTTGATCTGATATATCCAGCAAAACTGGGTATAGCAACTTGAATAATGATCCAGAAGACTGACAGGGTGATTGATAGACTTCTGTAAACCCAAAGGGCTCGTAGAGGATTTCTCCGCTCTCTGTCTGAAGTTGCAGCAACTGGTGTGGTTCCTTTAATCTGCAGCTGAAGTGTATTAGAATATATGATGAATTAACATGGATTTTTCTTCCTTTTATCACTGTCAGTTTTATAAAAATAAGAAAAATACACTATTAGACATACACATTAAACGATCTTGTTGTATTTAATAATTCTCCATTTCCTTTGTGATTTGTTCACTTATTATCTATGACTCCTCATCAGCTTAGTGAGTTTTATTTTGTGCTACTAAATGAGCGAACACCTAAATTGTTGCTCATAGCATCTATTAGCCTATTCTTCACCCTTCCTTTCATCATTCTTGCTTTATGATTTAAAATTAAATCCTTTCCTCTTACTAACAACCTTGGTTATTCAGAAGCCATGTGTGGAGTGGGTAAGTGAGCATACATGGACTGACTTTGCTGCTATGTGACTTAACAGTTGGGTGACCTGGGCCAACCTTGGCCAACTTACCCTTTCTGCTGTTTCTTACTTGTGAAATAAAGAAATACTTCACAGGATTGTAATGAAGATTGAATGATACTGCAAGCAAATAATCTAGAACACAGTAAGCACCGAGAAGTGCTAATTTCTTCCCTGTCCATGAGTATAACTATTTTTGTGACTATGTTTTCATGTTATTTTTCTTCATTATAATAATGAGCAGAAAGGAAACAAAGCTTATATTTACACCCTAATTTTACACAGGAAGAAACATAGTTACTGGACCAAGTTCATTTAGCTAGTAAGACCTAGAGACAATAATCTTTAGGTCATAACCTGAGTAATCTGTCTCTTATAATTCATAGAATTTTAGATTAATAAAGGGAATAGATGATTTTGGTGCTAACTACAATGTGAGGTTCTGTGCCAAGCACTTAATTTCCATTATTTTATATAAGCCCCTCTCCTACACAGTCTTAAAAGGCAGATACTTATTTTAAGAGTAAATTTAGACATGAAAGTTAATTAATTTGCCATTGCTCACCCAGACAATATGTGGTGAATTTCAGATTAAAATCCAGGAAATAATAACCTTAAAATCTATACTGTCTCTAATCATGTTGGATCCATGCTTGGAGGCACCTTATAGGTAATTTATGTCAACTTTCTCTTTTTAGAAGAAATTTGGTCTAAGGAAATCAACTTATACAAGGCAAAGCCAAAACTTGTCTCCTCAAAACTTTGTCTCATATGTGATCATTAGATTTTTTTAAAACCTTTATTTGACTCATTGCTTTCTTTTAAACATATTGACATATTTCAACAATTTTTCTTTGTCTCTAAATCTCCTATTATTTTTGAATCTACGTGTCTTTAGGTCAGACTTTATATCAAGAAGAGATCACTGGGTTTTAGCCTTCAGCTGAACTCCAGTGAGGTATTTGGTAACATGTAACTCAATGTCTTCATCTCCTTCTTATACTGTTGTCTATTGTGAAGAATGCAAGTGAATAATTTCAAAATATCTGCCAAATATTAGGTGACAAAAGTGATCATAACTGCTTATATCTAATAGCTTTGAGAGAACTCCTTAAAGTTACTTCAAGTATATTATGCAAAGAAATATAATGATTATTAAAATATATATATATAATTCATCCTTCTTATCAGTCCAGATTTGTTGGGGAGTCTATATTTTTCAGTTGCCCCTATAAAAGTACAACAGTTTTTTCCTTCAATGCTATTTTTTTCTGAATTTCCAAAAATTATCCACCTCTTCAGATCATGTACTCTTTGGCCTGACTGCCTTAGGAATCCTCTAGTTCTTCAAAATAATAGCCAAGAAGTTTTAAATATGGCTTTCTTCTCAGATATATGAAATATAGTTGTCGTAATGACTGACTTTTGACAAGATGACATCATTTTAACATCATAATAGAACTGAGAATTCTTAGTTCTGTCAATATGAAAGAAGGGCTAAAAAGTTCATTGTTTATACCAGGCCTGAAATGGATAAAACTAAACACACTAACGAGCTTATAACTGATCTTAGGATCAATGTCTTTTTTGGTAATCTCTCTTTCTTTATGATAATATCTTGTAAAAATATACCTGGCCATGAGAAGAAAGCGAGTTTTGCTTAGGAATAGTCTGTCACCGAGGTCAGAAGCTATCAACATCGCTTTGTATATGTAGCAACTCAAGACTCACTATACCATTCCTACTGTAAAGGCAACTCTTGCAGCATTTTTATTCCTTTCTCCCATTTACTATCACAGTGTATAATTGATCCTTCCATAAACTCTACAAGATAAAGTATCTCACTCAATATGACCTTTACAATTAATGATAAAATGTAAACCAACATGCTGAGGACTCAGTTAATACTGTCTTTTCCTCTACTTTCTATAACGTTTATTGAAATGACTATTTCAGTAGCACGTGCTCCAATGCCCCACACACGGTGAGGGCAAGAGTCAAGACTAAGCATTGTTCCTCTAGAATGGGTCTTACTCAAGGTATGAGTTCAGTACATGCTGACTGAATCAATCTATGTATAGTTATATCACTTTAGATCTTTACATAATCACAAACGTATTAATACATATGATTACATGTCAGTGCTACTGAAAGTACTCCCTTAAACATATATTTAAACTTATTTTTAAAAATAATAAATCATGGGTTAGTTAGGATAATCACTTTTATCTTCAACTATGATCTTTTATTCATTTATTTGAACAGAGCTCTATTTATATCAAAACGTAATATTTATGTGGCTGCTTTCAGGTTACAAATTAATTTCAAAAACATTTTCCTGTTTGATCTTTAATATATCTGCAGAAAGGAAAGCTAGGTATTATTTCTATTTTACAAGTAAGGAGAAGAAGTTTGAAGTTAATTTGAACCAGTTTATTGGTACTAACACAGTGAATAGTTATTTTTGCAACAAAATTAATTTTCCAAATATTTATTAGAAAATTCATCAAAGTATTTTTTTTTGTATATAAACACACATACGACATATTTATTCACCATAGTATTGAGTGTGTGTCAGAGAAGTAAATTTTGGATATTTCCAGAAGGCTCTTTTCTAAGTGGATGTGCAATATCATTATTGCTATAGTCAGCAATGCTTTATTTATTTATTCATTTTCCCTCTGGTATCAGCTTCCTTCCTTCAGATTCTTTGTGCTCCTGAGATTACACAGCGTCCCTCTTGAGTAAGGATGCAGTCATTGTACATTCTGTGGAGAAGACGTAAGCTGTGGACAAATGAAAGCTGCTGCTGTGTTTTATCTGGCTTTTTAGAGATAAGCACTCTAAGGTCAAGATAAGTTTTTATGCTCCTGTGCTCTTTATTAACTGCTTTAAATTATGATAAGAGATCAAAACACAGAGGTCCTACTAATTTATTTCCTAATTATTATGTGTGTGCGTGTACACATATGATGTCTCAAAAGGAAAAGGCAAAAAAAAAAGTAATATATAATGAATTTAGAGACAAGAAATGTGAAGGGGGTCATAGTGGTATTTATATGATAGACAGAGTAGTCTTTGTTAAAGTATGGGTTTGTGGCCATGTTGGAAGAAGTTTGTCAGTTTGAAGAGGAAAAATCCAAAATCCCTGAAATGATTTGTTCACAGACTTAAACAAATCTGAAATGTAAGATTAATTTTTATTTGTATAGAAATCCCATTACTCATACAGTTAATGATAATTAGGTCCTCTAAAGTTACACATGTCCTCTAAAATTATGTATGTCCTTTTCAGGACTGCATTGGTTTGTTTGTCTGAAAATATCTAGCTGGTAGGATAACGTTTGTCTCACCTAATATATTTTCATGCTACTGTTAACATTATTAAATTTGTAATTTTGTTTTTATGCTTGTGCTGCATGATATCCCCAGTTTTCAAAAATGGACCCACGACTGAAATGTGATTCACTGAAGACTGAAAAGCGATAGAAAGAGTTACATAAATAGTACAACCACAAATAACATCATAAACAAAGAGTGAACTGGTCTCCAGTGCTGAATATGGAATGCAAATCTGTATATGCTAGGACACATAAGTCTGCAAGTGTCATGGTTTCACATATGCAGCAGGAAAAGAAAAATACAAATAGGAAGTACATTTATGAATATCTTTAAAAAATTGAATTATATTTGACTAGAGATTAATTTACCACTATTCCCTAGTTTATTTTCCATTATAAAGCCTTGTCAAACAAGGACATAAATGTCTGACAAGACCATTTCTTCAACAATTAATTGATGTGTTCCCTCTGCTTCCTTGAGAAATATTCAGCTTATAGCCTGAGAAATATTCCACTCTCCTCAGATGCATGAGTAAGGGAAATCACCCACTACAGAATCATCCACAGAAAGTCTAACATCATAAAGGTAGGGAAGAAAAGAGAGGAGTAAGGGAAGAAATGGAGCCGGGAGATGAAAGAAAGGAAGGAGTAGGCACAGAAGGGAAGGGAAGAGAAAGGAGGCAGGAAAGGAAGGGCTTATCTTGTCTGAGGAGTAGGTAGAAAATACCTTCACTCTTAGGTACCAGAAGCCTGCATGGATCCTGGCTAACTGTGGAGCAATTGTTTTTGTTTCCCATGGAGAGGTCCCCAAATAGAGAAACTGCAGCTCTTTGATTTGAACACGCAGTTACAATGTAACTGTCCTATAACCTGAAGACTCTACCTTCATTTTGTCCACTCCCAAAGGTCGAGTTATCTGTGACTAACCCACCATTCCTATAGTTTGGGATACATTCTGTACCTCCTCAGCAGAGGGGAACTTAGACATGAGTTGTCTGGTGGGCTGGTGGTGGTGGTGGTGGTGGTGATACTCACTCATTGCAGGAGTTGGGGGTAGAAGAACTGGAAATAATAAGTTGGAAATTGTCATTGATTCTTTTATTTTTGATCCAGTAAACTAAGGGAGATTTTTAAAAAACTAACATGCAAAAAATAAAAATAAAAAAATAACATGCATAAATAATTTCTATGCAGTAAAAGTGATTAATTTTTTTGCAAAACGTACAGAAGAGAAACATTTAAGATTTCACACTTTATAGCAAAAACTACTTAAAAAAGCTATATAGTCAATTGCAATATTAATGACAAATATTACAAACAGAGAAAGTAGAGGAGGTTATTGTCAAAATCTTTTATCGAATGATATTTCAAGATGATGCATAATATTAACTATGTATCAAAGGAAGAAAAATAATTACTATGTGGTAGGTGCCTGTAGATATTTTAATAACCAGTTGATTGAAATCAACTTTGCAGATTATGAATAAATTCTTGGCCCATGCACTGTACAGATATGAGAGAATCAGAGTTGATGACTTCTTATTCTGTTTATCAATGAGGAAGTCATGCTACAAGGATAAGAGATTTTTTATTTGGTTACCACTTATTTTGTGATCTTGGCCTTTGTAGCTGTGGGCTTGTAAGAAGAGTTGGGAGGAGGGAAAGGGGTTACTTTGTGGAGCATTCTGAGTGTCCTTTGATACTAATCTATGTACACCTTCATTCATAGTAAATATTTTGTGAATATTGATATGCTTCCTGGCTTTGATTTCGTGTATCAAGAAACAGTAAAAATGTTAATTCACTCCCACTGTGGCCACAAAATCTTCTGCTTAGTGAAAAAGTGGGTAGAGAGTTCAAGAATCTGCTTTTCCATGTTAATGTACTCTCTCTGTGCTGGGTAAGGTACCTACATGACTTTTTGAAAATCTTGTTCAGGTTAATATGCTCTGCCTACACACCAATATTGTCCCTAAATAATATTCACATATTTCATGTAATTTCCTCATTAGCATAACAACCATATATATTGAGTATGTTAAATTACTTGGGCCTATCCTTCAGAGCTGAAATGACAAAATATTCAGTGTTGAAGATTAGACATTAAGATTTCTAAAGTTAATTGTGCAGCAAATTCTTTGCCTTTGATACTTTGATTAATTTCCTATTGGTTGATTATATTTTTCACTTGTTGAAGAAATACATCAAGAGATAATATCAAGTGGACTTAAAAATCACATTAAAACATGGTAAGAGACCATGCAAAAAAGAATTCTAGAAATGAATCTAACATAGAGTGGATTAGAAATTTATCCATTGATCTTCAAAGATTCAGGGTGCATGTACATTTCTCTCATCTTTAAAATTAACTTAGAAAATTAATATTTTAAAATTCGATGGTCCTTAGTGAATTTTATAGCCATATTGAAAGTAGGAGTACTTTTAATATTCAATCTTAATGCTGATTTCTTATCCACTGACTTCCTGTCTTGTTGAAGGCAACACACTTCACAGAGGGGAACAGCAGAGTGGAGGAGCAATTGAACAATAGGGAACTCTTAGTCCAAAATCCAGCCATTGTTGCAATAGGTGACAAAATTATCTCTAGCACCAGGAACTGCTTTAGAGCCAACCCCCAAGGCCTATGAATTCATAGTGAGTGTTATGAAATCCATGGCCTGCAGGGCTGGACTGCAAAATATTTGATACTGGTACATGAAAAGATAAATATAGAAACTAAGAAGAAGAATTTGGAATTTTTTAAAGTAATTTGACAACCTACTGCATACAAGCATGTGATCAGTGGACTCACACCACTGAGAAGGTTTAGACTAGTTTTGGTAAAGTTCATCTTGGGGAGTAAGCTGGTGTAGGATGAGATGCTTATGTGTAGTAGGATCACAACACAACATGTGGCATTTTAAAGTTAGCTTGTTAAGTATAACTCAAAAGGATATATCAGAAAAACGTGTCATTGGTTTCTTAAGTCTTGTGTTTTAATTAAGCCTGGTTTTTAATTTATAGTTTAACGAGACTTGGAAAAATAAGGAAGTGACATATATTATTTGTTTTCACTACTAATTTACAGATTATGAAACATTTTCACTGAACTATTTTTTCAAGAAAAGATAAAACTTTTCTAACTGTTGCAGAATGGTAGTGTAAAAAATTCTGATCTTAGGTAAAGAGAAGCTTTATTAAAAAGGACAATTGCAATAGGAGGAAGGGCACTATTGCCATAGGATGAGGCAGACTTTTGCAATAGGGAGAACACTTTGACCATAATAAGATCTGCAAGACTCTTCAATATCAGGCAAAAAGGTATTTTCTTTTATAGGATGACTAACAAGGCTAAAAAGAACTTAGTGAGTAAGAGGGGAATGTTTGGGTGGTGTGATCAAACAGTTGATCAGAAAATGTCTTTCCTTAAGATCAACTGATTCTTGATTCTCCGGCAAGGTTGTTATGAAAGTTGGTTCACTTTCCAATACTGGCTAAGGCTGGGCATGTGTCAAAATTCAGTTTTGTGTGTTCTGAGGAAGAAAAGAAATGAAACTAAAGTTTACTCAACTAAAGTTAGCAGATATGTTGTTCAGATTGGTCAGTGAGTACAGATTGTTTAGCTAATCATGGATGAGACAAAGAATGAGAATTTGGTCTGTGTCTAGCCTTGTCATAGGTGAGTAAGGTAGGAGGCATCATTGACTCTTATCTAAGTCATAGAGGAATAGGGTTCTTTGCAGTAAGTTGTTTTATAGAATACAAAATGATTAAGGGGGAATTTCTTACCTGTCACTGTTTGCCGGGAGCACAGGAATCTGGTAGCGTTTAACACTGTCAGCTCCCCCATTTGCTTAAGCCAAATGAATATCATTCATTGCTGAGTAACTCAGAGGGGATTGTAAATCAGAGTGGAGAAAAGTAGCTTCTAAGAAGTAGACACCTGAGGGCTCTTGTTGGCACTGTTCCTGTAAAATCAGTTAAACTATCTGTTGAGAGACAGTAGCAAAGGTCAGTTCCATTAGGTTCAGGCATCTTAAAAGAAAGTTGCTTAAAATGAAGATAAGAATTATTAATGAAAAAAATTGTATTAAAGTAAAAAGCCAGAAGTTGAACCCCAGAAGGTATTCAGTGAATTCTAAGAGTTTGATGGATGAAAATCTTTCAGTTATGTAGCAGTGCTTGTTGAGCTTCCTGAAGCTAATAAGATGTCAGTGTTCCAGTTATCTCTCCTCTAAGAGCTTGCAAGACCTGAGCACTTTATCAGACTTCTTAATGACCCAGTCAGCAGATAGCGCAGGAAGAAATTTGTCCCATGCATAGTCTATTGTCGTGATAAGTCCTTCAAGGTTATCAAGTTTTCAGAATTTAGCTCACATTTTTTCTTCACATGTTGGAGGAAAGGGTCTGCTACATGGCTAGCTAGAGTCCATATAAGAGTCTGGTTAGTCAGGTTTTAGCTCTTGGTAATACCAAGTAAGGAAAGATGGAGAAAAATTGGAAACATTAGTTGGGGGTATAGTCAAATATTGAAGAAAACCAGAAGAATTGAAAATATTGTAAAGATTGACAATGCATGACAGATGAAAGGATCCAGTCCAATTGAAATATAGGTAACAAAACTGGTTTTTCATATCCATTTGTTACTTACAACTTGATAAGTGATGCTAAATAGCTCAAAAACAGTTGAGGGTCAGAATATGATAACCTGCATGGAGTGCTATGGTTGTCCACTGATACACAAAATTTCTTTCTATAGTCACCCTTCCTTTGATCAAACATAATGTCAAAGAAAGGTTATTCTAGATCATAAATTAAGGTTTCTTTCATTAGATTTGGCCTCATTATTTCATAGATAAAGAATGGTGATCTGCCCTTATAGGCCTTCTAAAATTTACTTTGCTGAAAATTTTCATGAGGAATCTCAGATAGCGTTTCAAAAGACTCTTAAGGCTAGGAAGCCAAACCAAGAACTCATCATTATACTTCACCTCCAGTACCTATAAATTTGGGTGAATTTCTCTCTTCTAGAGGTCCCTAAAATATCCTAAATTCCCTATGCCTGCAAAGAAATGCTAATCCTTATCAACTGTAAGCCTGGAAACTCTGTAAAGCTGGGTAATTCACTAGTTTTCCTAATAAGACTTTGTGAGTCTTGGCTCCATAAAGTTAGCTTGAACTCCTTAATAGGGTCTAGTCATATGTGATTTAAAGCATCATTCTCAAATATGACATTCCAGTCAAAGCCTTGGTTTATTACCAATGTTTTCAATTATGTTCTGCTAACAAAGGAAGACACATTGAACCTAAGCCAAAGTTATATTGCCATAAAATAAAAATATTCATTCCATAAGACTTTCCAAAATATGAAGGGATCAGGATGAATGTTTCATTTCTGTTTATAAGAACATAGTCTACTAAATTGTTAGGAATTATAGAGAGAAAAAGAGAAAAGAAAAAGGAGTTCCTCATATCCAGAAAATAGGATGTTAAATCAGCAGTATTCTAAGCAAAATCCATAATCATCCTTCATGAGTTCTTTCTGTCCTATGTAATTAATTCTTATTCTGATAGATTCAGGGTTGTCTTGTGATCTCATTTGCTTCTACATTAGAGTTATGAAAATCCTGACTCAGTCCAATGATATGATCTCAAAGTTATTTAAGCAATGCCATCAGAAACCTATGCCCAAGAGTACCTGGCATAGTCATTTTCTAAGGGTCTCTAAGACAGTCCTGTTTTGAAGACAGCATTCTGGTCTGTAACTAATTTGCAATTGCTTTCAGGGAAGCATGAGAATAAAACAAAAAACTTTGTGTAGAGGATGTAAGACTTTAAACTTGTTGTGATTAATTTATCATTGATAATTTTCAAAAGCAAAAGATCTAATGAAAGTTAATTAAAATATAAATGCAACTGACAAGGAAATTTGCTTGTTTTTGGCACACAAAACAAAATCAATCAAAAATCACTGTGACAATACGGGGTTTTTAAAGTATACATAAGATGTAATAAGAACTTAGCACAAAAATGAGAAAACTTATTTTCTTAACTAATTATGGTCATGATAAAGTCAAAATAAAACACAAGAAACGATTCCAATATGACACAGAATTTTTGCCTCCTAGGCAGATTATTCAGAGGTAAAGATACACATTTTACAACGTCTTGTTAATAACAAACCGATAATTCAAGAAAATTTGTCATTTTAACAGAGAGAAAACCAGATGTTAGTTTTGCATCAATGTACTATTTTACACAAAAGCACTTTTCAAACAATTCTTATAAATAAACCTTTGATAGCTTTAAACATAAAAAATAAAATTGCCTGTCTGTAGAACTTTACAACTTTCTATACCCATTCAGGTTTTGTTCTACACTTTCCTCTTTCTCACATGGAATAACTGATCACTTTACACTGGGGCAAAATTACTCATTATTCCCCTAACGAAAACAATTCCTGAATACCCTGTATAGAAATTTGTTTTTCTCTGCCACTGTTTCTTCTGGTAGAGTCTCATTAACATATATTGGTTATAAATTTTAAATATATTAGCTTCCATTTCACAGAGAAAAGTATAAAGTGGATAATTGTGAACTCAGTGTCATAGACCAGGGGTTTGTCTTAGAGCTTAAGAATATACATACCCCAATTTTTATAACCGTTTGTGTCCTTGTAATATAACTTGAAAATGTGACCCAAAATGACTAACATTAACAGACCCAAATACATAAAGTTTTAAAATTAGGCTTAGTAATTTATATTTCAGTATTTCTTCTTACATAGAAATGATTTAGGTATTGAAAGAATAGTCATTAGTTAACCCAATGTAACATAAGTCTAGGAGATTTTTTTTTTTGGTCATACCGCCACATGCAGGATCTTAGTTCCCTGACCAGGGATCGAACCTATGCCCTCTGCAGTGGAAGTGCAGAGTCCTAACCACTGGACCACCAGGGTTAGGGGTTAGATTCCTGAGTCTAAGATTTTAAGTTATCAAAAGATCTTGGAGATTATATCTTCATATTGATGAACTATAAAACATAATTACTGTTGAAATAAAATTTGTCAAAATAATTATTCAATTTGATGAATCATAAATTTACATTTTCATATCTTACATCTGGTAGATATAATGTAAAGTTAGTCAGTAAAATATAAGTTTAGGAGGAACATATCCAAATAGGAAAAAAAAAAGATTGTATTCGTCTTAATTTCTGGCAATTTTAGGAATATTCAACTTATATAAACTCTTATTGATCTCTAAGCCAATCAGAATAGAGCTCCTTTGAGGAATTTCATAACTTAACTTGGCAATACCATCCAGAATTAGGAAAATACTACACATGCATAACTTACCTACATACATATATACATAATATGTTAGTCTGCTCAAGCTAGCAGAACAGAATCCTCCTTATGGCTCTTTCTAATGGCCCCTTCCACATAGCTCTCTGTAGGGGCCTTGCCTTGTGGCTCTTTATAAGGGCAGTGTGGTCCAGTGAAACCGAGGAGGTGGTTCTATCCTGTGAAATCAAGGAGGAATCAGCCTTATCCTCTGAGCCTATGGTGGGAGTGGCAACCTCCACCTCCCGCTATGAGCTCTGAATTGTCTTTGGAGTTATTCTTCCCGTTCTTGAAGGATAATGTATGTATATTCACAACTGAATAGATTTATGATCCTGTCCTGTAGAATCCCAGAAGTCTGACAGCCTTCCTTCATTCTGTCGTGTTTTCTCTCCCCTTTAGTTCCAGTTGTATTTCTGCTGGTATAATTCCATCTCTATACCTGGCTTCTGCTGAGGTGGCTGATTAAATCCATGAGTTGCACCCATGATTTCTTTATCAAATGGTTGTTCAGGCATACTTTTCGTGTTTTCTTCAGAACATGCTCCTTCACTTTTTACAGTATAGATAGGCCAAGAATTTTCCAAATCTTCAAGTTCTGGTTCCTTTTTCCTTCAGCTTATCTCTCCTTTTGCATTTTACTATAAGTGGTAGAGAGAAACTAAACCTCTCCTTCAATACTTTGCTTAAAAATCTCCTCAGCTAAATTATAAATTTATCATTCCCAAGTTCTACCTTCCACCAAACACTAGAGAGGAGTCAAGTTCTTTGCTACTTTATAACAAGGATTGTCTTTCCTCTAGTTTCCAAAAACCTCTTCCTCATTTCCATCTGAAACCTCACCAAAATCACCTTCAATGTCCATATTTCTAACAACACTCCCTTCAAAGATCATGTAGGCTATTTCTAGCATGAACCTCAAAACTTTTCTGGCCTCTACCCATCACTAAGTTCTGAAACCAGTCTCACATTATTAAGTATTTGTTACCGCAGTACCCCACTTCACAGTACCCGACTTTGCATATTAGTCAATTGGGGCTGGCATAACAAAGACCACAGACTGAGTGGCTTAAACAGCAGAAATTTATTTTCTCAAAGTTCTGGATGCCAGAAGTCCAAGTTCAAGGTGCTGGCATAGTCAGTTTCTGGTGAGAACTTTCTTTCTGTCTTGCAGATGGCTGCTTCTCACAGAGCCTTTCTTCTGTGTGTGCAGAGAGAGAGAGGGGGAATGCTCTAGTGTCTCTTCCTCTTCTTATAAAGACATCAGCCTTATCAGATTAGAGCTCCACCCTTTTGACTTCATTTAACCTCCTTGAAGGCCCTATTTCCAAATATTGTCATATTGGGGGTTAGAACTTCAATATATAAATTGAGGGGGAGGCATAATTCAGTTCATAGCACATATATATGCATATACATACATGCATAGACAGACCAAACAGACCCAAATGCAGAGCTTATAGGTTCAATTCTAAAATTTCACCTATGAGTCAGACATAAACACAGAAATACAAAACTCACTGGTTTGTAGAGAAGGTCTGGCTCTAATCCCCACCTTTATATTTTTACCAGGATTATGTTTCTGGTAGATGGGAAAATTTAAGGTTGCCTGTTTAATATGGGATTTAAAGGATACCCACTAACATTTGTGGAGGAGAGCATTAATTTTTTTTTGCTCTGGTATGTAATCTTATTTAGCCTATAGACTAAATTTTGGACAAGGGAAAAAGAGGAGAACAAGTGGCCATCTTGAGGTCTCCAAATCTCATGTGAATGATATGATACCCAGACTGTTTCCAGTTAGCTTTTTCAGTCTCAGGCAGTTGCTTTTAGGGTCCTGAGCCCTTTGAGAGCCCAAGCAAAGCTGGAGTATGGAGTTACTATAAGGATCTGAGGGCCAAAGTGAGAAGGGAAAGGTCTGGCAGAGGAGGACAGAGTGGTGGAGGAGTTGGAGATGTTGAAGAGAGAGATAAAAGATTCACAGAAGCTGAAGGAAGACCAAAGGTAGTACAAAGAAAGAAAGAGAAGGAATGGGTGATGGGAAAGGGAGGCTTTAAATGGCCCAAAATTTGGGGCAGTCCAAAATTTTCCAAAAAGTCCAGAATATTGAAGTTTTAAATGGTTCCATGGTGAATTTTTCCATTTCTCAAGGTACTGAACAGAATTAGTGCCTGAACATTTGTGACCCCCAGATTCATATGTTGAAGCCCTAACTACCAATGTGAAGATATTTGAGGATGGGTCCTTTAGGAGAGAATGATGGTTAGATAAGGACATGAGGATTAGTGCCTTTATAAGAAGAGCCACAAGAGAGATTACCCGCTCACACGCTCTCTCTCTCCATGGGCATACACATGAGAAAAGCCATGTGAGTACACAGCAAGGAAGCAGTCACCTGCAAACAAGGAAAATAGTTCTTACCAGAACTTAACTATGCTGATACCATGATCCCAGCCTTCCAGCACTGTGAGAATATAAATTTATGATTCTAATTTCCCCAATCTATAGTATTTTGTTATGGCAGCTCAAACAGATTAAGACAGTGCAATACTGGAAAAGCATGTAGTCAATGGGAAAAGATTAGGCAGAGTGCCTAATCAGGTGAAAGTTACACATGGGACTAGATAATTAAATCAGAGATAAAACCTTATGGGAGCTGGGAAAAGGCCCACCTGATTCATTCCCTCACACAATCCCCACAGAACCAAGGAAATTCTGCCATGTAATACCCAGTTAAGGAGCTAAAGAAATTCCCTCAAATGATCCTCAGATTGAGGATCAAAGAAGAAACAGAAAAGGCCTCACAGAAGGGCCAAGAAAATTGTCTATGCATGAGAGAATCAAAGTAACCCTTTATCATGTTACAACAGACAAATGTCCAGAAAATGGGTGAAGAGTTGAGACTTACCACCATGGTTAAGAACCCCAGCCAGGAAAGAACAGAGGATCAGAGAAGTTAGAATGAACACAGAGGAAGACAGAAGGTCTGAGGGTGGTCAGCACTCCATTTGAGTGTCAGCATCCAAAAACTTTCAAATAAAAACAGATTGGGACCTAGGTAAGGATAAATTTTACTTAAAACGACTGTTGCACTAAGGAGAGGTAGACCACTGCATTAGGAAAAACTCTCCAAACATAATATCTAAAAGTGTCTCAAATGTCAGGCAGAAAAGAATTTTCTTTTATAGGGAGAGGTAAGTAAGGTTAGAAAGAATTGGGCTTGGGGAGAAGGTTGAGCAGGTATGTGATCAGACATTGGATCAGGGAACTTCTTTCCCTGTGGTCAGCCAATTCTTGGGTCTCTATGGAGGGTTGTTCCACATTTAGAAGTAGCAGAGAGGTTCAACCAAATTTAGGTTAAGTTAGCAGGTATTTTGTCCAGATTGGTTAGTGGCTATAAATAGTTCAACTAATCATGTATGAGGCAAAGAATGGAAATTTTGGAGGATCTGTGTCTGGCCTTGAGACAGGTAAACAAGGGGCACCCTTGAGTCTTATCTAATTCCTGTGGTACGGAAGGTTGGCTCTTTGCAGTAAGCCATTTCCCAAAACACAATTGGGTGGGGAGATTTCTTAACTGTTGCTGTTTCAGGAGCACAGAGTCCAAGGAAAGATGAACTCTGTTGGTTGTAAACCAAATGATGGCAATGGAAGTAACTCTGAAGAAATCCCAAATATGTACTACAAATTTTACCTAGAAGCATGATCTCTTGTGTGCCAAGTTCAGTTTTGTAGCCATAATTAATGGAGAAATGTAAATAATAGTATCTTACTTGTGGGATCATAGCATGGCTAATGAACCAAGAAAACCATCAAAATCCAAGCAAAAGTTATGAACAAATCATAAAGAAACAATTTCAAAACAAAGAGTATTTGAAGGAAAAAGCATTGAATTAAAGGCTGTTAGAAACAGATGTTTCATAGTTTACCTATGAACATTAGTGCTTTGCAGGATTCTAATGAAGTAACAGCCAAGACTAAAAAGATACAATTGCAATGATATTATATTGGCTTAAAAATAGTGGTGAATTTGTAGCAGAGAAAGTAGTGAAAATACCACTTTGCTCTGATACCATATCATGTATTCCAGAACAGGCTAGCGATAAGAAGGACCATCTCAGAAAACAAAGCTTTCAAAGTATTTTTCTTTGCAACTTGGCAAGTGCCCAGATACAGCTAACATGACAATTTAAAAAATGTATCTATGATTTGAACATAGTAGTGATGGGAAGGAAAATAATTTTTTTTAGCTTCATTGCTGGAAACACAACAAAATTTATACTTTATAAAAATATAAAAGATTACATAGTTTGAAAATGTGGTTTGTAGTCTAAGTTTGGTAGAAATGTGTTCTGAAGAAATAGCTGTGATATCAGAAAACTTTCTGAAGTAGTTATATAAAGAGTGAGATTGTGCCAGAATATAAATTGATACACTTCTTGCTTCATGGAGAAAGACTTGCTGTGAAAAAACAAATGTGCCTAGTGACACAGTAATATTTATTAATTACATAGGCTAAAACATTAAAGTTGTGATTATTATTATGTGATAATGTGGAACTGATCATAAACAAGAATCAAAAGTTCTGTTCAAAATGTTTTAATTACTGAACACTTAGTATTTCTACAAAATAACAATCAGTTTGGTCCTAACTTTTTAAAGCTATAAATTGGGCAGCTAGTTTTCATATTGCATATATTCAGCCATTATAATATTTTAAAATTTTGCATGCAAATGACCCAATACAACATGGCTTTCAAAGGCAGATAAAATCAAAGAACAAAAACAAAAGTTAGAAGTCTAGAAGAACCATTTCTTCAGATTCTGTAACGTGTTTCTTAATTGAAGAATAATTATTAGTTAGGTAGAGGATGTTCATGTTACATATCAGGAAAGTTATCACTGAAAAACAAGAATTTTACAGAAAATTTTGATTTGAGTTTTTCAAGAAGATAAGTTTCACATATGACAAATCTATGAATATGGGATTCCTTACTTTAATCATAAAATAATTTGAATTTAATCATAATTATATAGAATATGTTGTTGGAATTGCTATTGATGAGTAGTTAAAACTGAATTTTGAAAAGCAGCACAATTTGCTTCATTTTGGATAAAAGTTAAAAATGAACATTCTGAGACTGACTGAAATCACTTTAAATTTGATTTTTCATTCAATTCAACAAATGTCTCTGAGACTGGCTTCTCTACCCATATTATCAAAACAAAATATAAATACCATGTAGATATACATTATCCCAAGCAAGCACCATTGTCATCAATCTCACCTAGATTAGATAAACTAACAAGCAAGAAGCAAGCTCATTTTTCACATTAAATCTTTAAGAATTGACATGCATAATATTCATCAAAATGTTTGTAAAGAGATTTAATGTGGAAAATAGCCCTTTCACTCATAACTTTTCAGTAATCTATAGTTTGAAATTCCAGAAATGTGGGAATGTAATAGTGATTCCTTACATAGCATTTTTGAACATTCAGTGAACAACATGTGTGGTTCTGGTAACTCTTTTTCCTTATGTCTGTGAACTTTGGTCTTTTCTTGTGTATATGTATTTTTTCATTTTATTTTTGCTAGTAATTTATTGTTAAATTTTATAAAGCTATCTAACCATGACAGATTATTAATTTAAAAAGGATAAAACTAGTCCTTCATTAAGTATAGCTTGAAAAGCACTATTCTAGAGCATTCTCTGATATCCTGTCCTAATTCTGGGCTCTAGCCTTTAACTTTACTCCCATCAACTTCTATGAAGTAAAAGATAATGTCTAATTTTGCAATCCAGGTCTCACTTTAGCTTCCCTCAGTGAACTAAAAATCACCCCTAACTTAAAACCATCCCTGGTAACTTGCACCTTCTCTTCATCATGTTTAGATATGACATGGCTTTACCTACATACTTGCTTTTTCTCAGAAACTAGCTTCAAAAGGTAGGCACAAATCTGTAAGGGTCATCTAGAGGTACAGGTTTCATAAAATATACTTAAAAGTGTTTATTTTTGCCATTTGAGAATATTGTCAAGACTTCAAAATATAGAAGTCGTAGTTGTCAAAATATGTCTGGCATATAACAGTGTATATTTTTATTTTTTTCAATGCACTTGTAAAGAATACAACCAAGAAGGAAAAGTAAATATTACAAATACAAGTTATTACAAATAATTTTGATTCTGCAAAGACAAAAAGTTTTTGATTATGAAAATACAGTGTATATGTGGAGTGTACAATGGGGGCTATGATAGAATGGATAATGGCACCTTAAATATGTCCACTTCCTAATCCCCAGAACCTATGGATATTACCTTTTATGGCAAAGCAGGCTTTGTAGACTTGATTAAGTTCAGAATCTTGAGACAGGGAGATTATCCTGGATTATTATGCTATGTCTGATGTAATCATAAGAGTCCTTTTAAGAGGAGGAGACCAGAGTTACTAGTAGGAGATGTGACCATGGAAGCAAGAGGTTGAAATAAAGGGAGGAAGGAGCCATGAACCAAGTACGTAGGTGGCTTTTAGAAACTGGAAAATAAAAGAAAACAGATTATTCCCTAGAGTCTCTAGCAGAACCAAGCCCTGCTGATATCTTAATTTTAGCCCAGTGAAAATGATTTTGGACTTTTGACCTTCAGAACAGGTAAGATAATAAATGTGTCTTCTTTTAAGCCATTAAGTTGCTTAAATAGAAAACTAATACAGGCACCTAATGTTTGTAGGTGAGAAGCAGAGAAGATTTTCCATAGGAAATGATATTTAATCTGAGGTAAAAAGAAAAACCAAAAATTAGCCAGGTAAAGAGAAGCAGAAATTTCTAGGTAAGGGTCATATTGTGTATGTAAAGAATTTGAGGCCAAAAAGAACATGGTGAGTGTGTTAGTTGCCTACTGCTTCTATAACAGATTCCACAAACTTATTGATTTAACACAGATTTATTATGTAGCAGTTCTGGAGGTCAAAAGTGCAAAATCAATCGCACTAGGCTAAAATCAGGGTGTTGATAGGACTATGTTCCGTTTGGAGACTCCGAGAAAAATCCGTTTCTTTGCCTTTTGACACTTCTAGAATTTGCCTATATTTCTTGGCTTGTGGGTGCCTCCAAGTCAGCAATCACATCCCCCCAAACTCTCCTCTGACTCTCCTGCTTCCCTCTTTTACTTACAAGGATTACATTGGGTCCAGTGGGATAATGTGGGCTTACCTCGCCATCTCAAGATCCTTAACTTAGTCACATTTGTGAAGTAATTTTTACCATGTAAGATAACATATTCACAGGTTTCTGGGGTTAAGATGTGGACAAGTGGGTGAATTATTGTGCCTACCACAGTGAGTTTAAGAAATGCTTGTGATGTCTGAAGAACAAGAGTATGAGGAAAGAGTAGTAAAATACAGCCTTAACTGATATGCAACTATGAAGGGCATCTTAAACCATGTTAAAGGTTTCAAATGTTGCCCAAGTGAAGTCATTATATTCTATCCTAGAGCACCTAGAAGATTTCCTAGAAATTCATCTATTATTTTTTTTAAGCGTAAAGGTAATTTTGACCTTCCTGTGAGGAACGAACTAGATGTAAGTCATTAAGAGATAAATTCAGAGGCTAGGAGAGATGGTTTGGATGATGATAGTGGAATAGAGATGCAAATAAGTGGATAGATTCAAGAACATTTTCCAATGAAAAATTGACAAGAATTCATGAGTGATTGGAAAGATAAGTGAGCAAACAAGCTTGGGCAACATGATTTCTATTAAATCCTGGCATGCATGTAGGCCATAAACTGAGAGGATAAACTGGATGAGCGGCAAACTGGGAGAGGGGAGATCTTGAGTTTAATTATAGAAATACTATGTTTTGGTATTACAGGTACATTCAACTGAAGATAATTGTTCTCACAGTTTAGGAGCACAGATATGAGGAGTAGGCTGGGGATGACGTATTTGTGATTCATAGACATACACATCATAATTCAAACCAATGGAGTGGAGGGTATCGCTCAGGGAAAGAATATAGATTCAGAAAAGAAAGGAGTTGAGCAATTCCAACATTTACTGGAGTAAGAGAAAGAAGAACAAAGGTGATAAAATATTATCCTAGGGAGATATAGAAAGAAGCCTGGAGGTTGAACCAAGAGATGAGAATATTTTAAAAATGAGATTTTTAATTAGGTTGAAAGTTGTTAAGAGTTTAATGAAGGAAAACCAACACTGTCCATTGGATTTACTAATGTTTTATTTCTTGGCAAACTTAACAAATATAAATTCTGTGGATTAATGGGGGCAAAAGTAGTTAGATTTTGGTGGATCAAGGAAGTGAAAATTCCAACTATTGACAACTCTGTTATGCAGGCTGATGGTGAAGAGGAGTAAAGAGATGCACAGTTAATTGAAATTTGGCGTGTGGTCTGGGGATGATGATAGGAGAAACTAAATCATGTTTCAATGCCTATGAGAAAGTTCAGGGTAGCAAAAGAGAAGTGAGGAAAGTCTCAGTGGTTTAATGTTCCTGGAGACCTTACTCAAAATTTGCTGCTTAGCTTGAAGGAGAGACTTTTGACCAAGCAAAGTGCAGGATTTAACCAACAATTTGATATTTTCTCATGTTACAGTACTATCTCTTGCCCAACATCCAACCAAGTTAAGATGTTACATTTATTTTTCTTTGAAAATAATTTCTGCAATTCTTTCTTTGTTTGTTTGTTTTAATTACTTTATTTTTCTTATTAGTCATCCATTATATACACATCAGTGTATACATGTCAATCTCAATGTCCCAATACATCACAACACAACCCCCACCCATTGCCTCTTGGAGTCCATACGTTTTTTCTCTACTTCTGTTCCTTAGTTTCTGCTCTGCAAACCGGTTCATCTGTACCATTTTCTAGGTTCCACATATATGCGTTAATATACAATATTTGTTTTTCTCTTTCTGACTTACTTCACTCTGTATGACAGTTTCTAGATGCATCCACATCTCTACAAATGACCCAATTTCGTTCTGTTTTATGGCTGAGTAGTATCCCATTGCATATATGTACCACATCTTTGTTATCCATTCGTCTGTCGATGGGCATTTAGGTTATTTCCGTGACCTGGCTATTGTAAATAGTGCTGCAATGAACATTGTGGTGCATGTGCTTTTTGAATTACGGTTTTCTCAGGGTTTATGCCCAGTAGTGGGATTGCTGGATCATATGGTAGTTCTACTTTTAGTTCTTTAAGGAACCTCCATACTGTTTTCCATAATGGCTATAACAATTTACATTCCCACTAACAGTGTGAGAGTGTTCCCTTTTCTCCACACCCTCTCTAGCATTTGTTGTTTGTAGATTTCCTGATGATGGCCATTCTAACTGGTGTGAGGTGATACCTCATTGTAGTTTTGATCTGCATTTCTCTTGCAATTAGTGATGTTGAGCAGCTTTTCATGTGCTTCTTGGCCATCTGTATGTCCTCTTTGGAGAAATGTCTGTTTAGGTCTTCTGCCCATTTTTGGATTGGGTTGTTTGTTTTTTTTAATACTGAGCTGCATGAACTGCTTATATATTTTGGAGATTAATCCTTTGTCCGATGATTCATTTGCAAATATTTTCTCCCATTCTGAGAGTTGTCTTTTTGTCATGTTTATGGTTTCCTTTGCTGTGCAAAAGCTTTTAAGTTTCATTAGGTCCCATTTGTTTATTTTTGTTTTTATTTCCATTACTCTAGGAGGTGGATCAAGAAAGATCTTGCTGTGATTTATGTCAAAGAGTGTTCTTCCTATGTTTTCCTCTAAGAGTTTTATAGTCTCTGGCCTTACATTTAGGTCTCTAATCCACTTTGAGTTCACTTTTGTGTATGGTGTTAGGGAGTGTTCTAATTTCATTCTTTTACATGTATATGTCCAGTTTTCCCAACATCACTTATGGAAGAGGCTGTCTTTTCTCCATTGTATATCTTTGCCTTCTTTGTCATAGATTAGTTGACCATAGTTGCCTGGGTTTATCTCTGGGCTTTCTATCCTGTTCCATTGATCTGTATTTCTGTTTTTGAGCCAGTATCATGTTGTCTTGATTACTGCAGCTTTTGTAGTATAGTCTGAAGTCACAGAGTCTGATTCCTCCAGCTCCTTTTTTCCCCTCAAGACTGCTTTGTCTATTCGGGGTCTTTTGTGTCTCCATACAAATTTTAAGGTTTTTTGTTCTAGTTCTGTAAAAAATGCCATTGGCAATTTGATAGGGATTGCATTGAATCTGTAGATTGCTTTGGGTAGTATAGTCATTTTCACAATGTTGATTCTTCCAATCCAAGAACATGGTATATCTCTCCATCTATTGGTATCATCTTTAGTTTCTTTCATCAGTGTCTTACAGTTTTCTGCAAACAGGTCTTTTGTCTCCCTAGGTAGGTTTATTCCTATGCATTTTATTCTTTTTTTTTGCATTGGCAAATGGGAGTGTTTCCTTAATTTCTCTTTCAGATTTTTCATCATTAGTGTATAGGAATGCAAGAGATTTCTGTGCATTAATTTTGTATCCTGCAACTTTACCAAATTCATTGATTAGCTCTAGTAGTTTTCTGGTGGCATCTTTAAGATTCTCTATGTATAGTATCTTGTCATCTGCAATCAATGACAGTTTTATATCTTCTTTTCCAATATGTATTCCTTTTATTTTTTTTCTTCTCTGATTGCCGTGGTTAGGACTTCCAAAACTATGTTGAATAATAGTGGTGAGAGTGCACATTCTTGTCTTTTTCCTGATCTTAGAGGAAATGCTTTCAGTTTTTCACCATTGAGAATTATGTTTGCTCTGGGTTTGTCATATATGGCCTTTATTATGTTGAGGTAGATTCCCTCTATGCCCACTTTCTGGAAGTTTTTATCATAAATGAGTATTGAATTTTGTCAAAGGTTTTTCTGCATCTATTGAGATGATCATATGGCTTTTATTCTTCAATTTGTTAATATGGTGTATCCCATTGATTGATTTGCATATATTGAAAAATCCTTGCATCCCTGGGATAAATCCCACTTGATCATGGGGTGTGATCCTTTTGATGTGTTATTGGATTCTGTTTGCTAGTATTTTGTTGAGGATTTTTGCATCTATATTCATCAGTGATACAATTTTTTGGAAGAGTTTGAGAAGGATGGGTGTTACCTCTCCTCTAAATGTTTGATAGAATTCACCTGTGAAGCCATCTGGTCCTGGACTTTTGTTTTTTGGAAGATTTTGAATCACAGTTTCTTTTTCATTACTTGTGATTGGTCTGTTCATATTTTCTATTTCTTCCTGGTTCAGTCTTGGAAGGTTATACCTTTCTAAGAATTTGTCCATTTCTTCCAGGTTGTCCATTTTATTGGCATAGAGTTGCTTGTAGTAGTCCCTTAGCATGCTTTGTATTTCTGCAGTGTCTGTTGTAACTTCTCCTTTTTCATTTCTAATTTTATTGATTTGAGTCCTCTCCCTCTTTTTCTTGATGAGTCTGGCTAATGGTTTATCAATTTTGTTTATCTTCTCCAAGAACCAGCTTTTAGTTTTATTGATCTTTGCTATTGTTTTCTTTTATTTATTTCTGCTCTGATCTTTATGAATTCTTTCCTTCTGTTAGCTTTGGGTTTAGTTTGTTCTTCTTTCTCTAGTTCCTTTAGGTGTAAGGTTAGATTGTTTATTTGAGATTTTTCTTGTTTCTTGAGGTATGCTTCTATAGCCATTAACTTCCCTCTTAGAACTGCTTTTGCTGCATCCCATAGGTTTTGGATCATCGTGTTTTCATTGTCATTTCTCTCTAGGTATTTTTTGATTTCCTCTCTGATTTCTTCAGCGTTCTCTTGGTTATTTAATAACGTACTGTTTAGCCTCTATGTGTTGGTGATTTTTACGTTTTTCTCCCTGTAATTGACTTCTAATCTCATAGCGTTGTTCAGAAAAGATGCTTGACATGATTTCAATTTTCTTAAATTTACTGAGACTTGATTTATGACCCAGGATGTGGTCTATCCTGGAGAATGTTCCATGTACACTTGATAAGAAAGTGTAATCCACTATTTTTGGATGGAATGTTCTATAAATATCAATTAAATCTATCTGGTCTGTTGTGCCATTTAAAGCTCATGTTTCCTTATTAATTTTCTGTTTGGATGATCTGTCCATTCGTGTAAGTGTGGTGTTAAAGTCAGCCACTATTATTGTGTTACTGTCGATTTCCTCTTTTATAGCTGTTAGCAGTTGCCTTATGTATTGAGGTGTTCCTATGTTGGGTGCATATATATTTATAATTGTTATATCTTCCTCTTGGATTGATCCCTGGATCATTACATAATGTCCTTCCTTGTCTCTTGTAACATTCTTTATTTTAAAGTCTATTTTATCTGATATGAATTTGCTACGCTAGCTTTCTTTTGATTTCTGTTTTGCATGGAATATCTTTTTCCATCCCCTCACTTTCAGTCTGTATGTGTCCCTAGGTCTGAAGTGGGTCTCTTGTAGACAGCATATATATGGGTCTTGTTTTTGTATCCATTCAGCAAGCCTGTGTCTTTTGGTTGTAGCATTTAATCCATTCATGTTTAAGGTAATTATCCATATGTATGACCATTTTTGAAATTGTTTTGGGTTTGTTTTTGTAGGTCCTTTTCTTCTCTTGTGTTTCCCACTTAGAGAAGTTCCTTTAGCATATGTTGTAGGGCTGGTTTGGTGGTGCTGAATTGTCTTAGTTTTTCCCTGTCTGTAGAGCTTTTGATTTCCCCATAAAATCTGAATGAGATCCTTGCTGGGTAGAGTAATCTTGGCTGTAGGTTCTTCCCTTTCATCACTTTAAGTATATCATGCCACTCCCTTCTGGTTGTAGAGTTTCTGCTGAGAAATCAGCTGTTAACCTTACAGGAATTCCTTTGTATGTTATTGTCATTTTTCCCTTGCTGCTTTCAAAAATTTTTCTTTGTCTTTATTTTTTGCCAATTTGATTACTATGTGTCTCAGTGTGTTTCTCCTTGGGTTTATCCTGTTTGGGACTCTCCACGCTTCCTGGACTTTGGTGGCTATTTCCTTTCCCATGTTAGTGAAATTTTCGACTCTAATCTCTTCAAATATTTTCTTGTGTCCTTTCTCTCTCTCTTCTCCTTCTGGGACCCCTATAATGTGAATGTTGTTGTGTTTAATGTTGTCCCAGAGGTCTCTTATGCTGTCTTCATTTCTTTTCATTTTTTTTTCTTTATTGTGTTCTGTAGCAGTGAATTTCACCATTCTGCTTCCAGGTCACTTATCTGTTCTTCTGCCTCAGTTATTCTGCTATTGATTCCTTCTTGTGTAGTTTTCATTTCAGTTATTGTATTCTTCATCTCTGTTTGTTCTTTAATTCTTCTAGGTTTTAGTTAAACATTTCTTGCAACTTCTCGATCTTTGCCTCCATTCTTTTTCCGAGGTCCTGGATCATCTTCACTATCATTATTCTCTGCTGTGGCCTCTCCCGTTGCAGAGCACAGGCTCCAGACGCGCAGGCTCAGCGGCCATGGCTCACGGGCCCAGCCGCTCCGCGGCATGTGGGATCCTCCCAGACCGGGGCGCGAACCCAGTTCCCCTGCATCGGCAGGCGGACGCGCAACCACTGCGCCACCAGGGAAGCCCAACTATCATTATTCTGAATTCTTTTTCTGGAAGATTGCCTATCTCCATTTCATTTAGTTGTTTTTCTGGGGTTTTATCTTTTTCCTTTATCTGGTACATAGCCCTCTGCCTTTTCATCTTGTCTATCTCTCAGTGAATGTGGTTTTTGTTCCACAGGCTGCAGCATTGTATTCTTCTTGCTTCTGCTATCTGCCCTCTGGTGGATGAGGCTATCTAAGAGTCTTGTGGAAGTTTCCTGATGGGAGGGACTGGTGGTGGGTAGAGCTGGCTGTTGCTCTCATGGGCAGACCTCAGTAAAACTTTAATCTGCTTGTCTGCTGATGGGTGGGGTTGTGTTCCCTCCCTGTTGGTTGTTTGGCCTGAGGTGACTCAACACAGGAGCCTACCAGGGCTCTTTTGTGGGGTTAATGGCAGACTCTGGGAGGGCTCACACCAAGCAGTACTTCCCAGAACTTCTGCTGCCAGCGTCCTTGTCCCTTGGTGAGCCACAGCTGCCCGCCACCTCTGCAGGAGACCCTCCAATAGTAGCAGGTAGGTCTGGTTCAGTGTCCTATGGAGTCACTGCTCCTTCCACTAGGTTCCAGTGTGCAAACTACTTTGTTTATGCCCTCCAAGAGTGGAGTCTCTGTTTCCCCCAGTCCTGCTGACATCCTGCAATCAAATCCTTCTAGCCTTCAAAGTCTGATTCTCTAGGAATTCCTCCTCTCCTTGCTGGACCCCAGGTTGGGAAGCCTGACGTGTGGCTCAAAACCTTCAAACCAGTGGATGGGCTTCTGTGGTATGTGTTCTCCAGTTTGTGAGTCACCCCCCAAGCAGTTATGGGATTTGATTTTATTGTGATAGCGCCCCTCCTACTGTCTCATTGCTGCTTCTCCTTTGTCTTTGCACGTGGGGTATCTTTTTTGGTTAGCTCTACTATCTTCCTGCCAATGATTTTTCAGCAGTTAGTTGTGATTCCAGTGTTCTCGAAAGAGGGAGTGCAATTCTTTTTTTACTTAGAAAGTATCCTTTTACTTTTAGCTTTTAATTCATGTTTTAATCTATGTATCTCAAATCTTCAACTCTTCTTCTTTTATAAAATTACCTTGTGCTTCTCATCTTTATTTTTTCCCAGCTTTTTAAAAACTTTATCTATCCTGTGTTTACCATTGTTAGAACTTTGAGCTTCTTTCAATTTTTACTCAATTCTTTTTCTTTCAATATATCACCGTTTTGTTGTTGTTACTCTTTTCATCTTAATCTTACAGCAAAATCAGTCCTCTTTGAATTAGTTTTTTAAAAATCCTCTTCTCTATTTCAATTTTTAATGTAAAAATTTTGAATTTTTAATGATTATGAAATATGATTACAGAGAAGTTAGTATATAGAGCTCCTTTCCCATATACAGGAGACTTTGTTCGTTTTCTTCCCATTATCTGACACTGGAGTAAATCACAGCTCCACTTTTTCCAGTGGATTTCTCCATCCTTTTAATGATAACTCTTAAAAACAATTAAAAACCTTTTAACAAGGAGATTAAGAATAATGGGTTAAATCCTAGCTGAACTAAAATTGTTTCTTAGCAGATTATATATTTGATACATATGCAATTATTTTTTCTAGATATTCATACCATAAAGTGGTTAAAATATAATTTTTAAAAAATTCATTGCCCCTGGCATATCAAAGCATAGGATTTTAAGCAAACAAATGTAGCACATCACAAGTGTTGTGATCATTCTGATAGATACTTATACAAATAGACATGGTAAAGATCACCAACTCAGTGCTGCTGCATAAAAAATATTCTTCTCCGGTCCTTTGAACTTCTTTACTATGATGTTCTTTGTAGAAAGTTAAGCTCATATCTCATATACTATTTTGTTTTTATCATTTAATATTGGATTTTGAGCATTTTACCACTTAAAATATGTTTTAAATGAATAATATTTCATTATATGGATGATTTGTAGTTTAAACATTTTCATATTATAGGACTCATCTTGTTTCAAAATCTTGCATGTAATTCATTTCACCTGATTATTACCTTTGGATACATATTAAAAAATGAAATTATTGGATAAAAGGGTATAACCATTTTTAAAGGTCTTGTTACTTATTGCCAAAATGCATAATCACACCATGTAATGAACGTGTGACTGTCTTTTTTGTTTCAACCATACCATTATCATTTAGCCTCTAGTTCTGCTCCTTGAAATTGACCTCCCAGTCGGTTGTGCTCTATTGCTCTTGGCTACACTGGCTGATATATCCTCCTTTCTTTATCATCCTCCTTTCTTTATCACCCTCCTTGGCTACTTTAGAAGAAATTACTCCCTTGGGCATATGAGTAGATTTCTAGTCTACTTCCTGCTCTTAGAAAGTTGAGAGTGCAAGAGTGTTTTTATATTTGTAATAGTCTCAGTTCCTTTCAGTCCAAGTTGCTGATGCTTTTGCCTTATAGCTATTTCAAAAATATTGTAGTATCCTGTTTATCTTGAATTCATCCCATGAGCCCAAAATCTATATCCACAATCCTTCTGGACATGACTCTGTGTAGACATAGTTCTGAGTTCTTTGGACAATGCTGGAAAATCCCAAGTCACATGGTGACCCCAGAGTAAGAGTGGGAGGTCTCTACAAAGTTACAAGGTGAAGGACAAGGCTGTAGGGAGGGGTGAATACTTTGAGCTATTTTTGCCATCTAATACACTGTAGTGGAAGGAAACAATGGGTATTGGGGTGTAATGAGGAATCTGAGCCACAGCTGTACATGAAATTCTTAAGCCACGAGATATTTTCTTTTTAAAATTCTGTGTAAGTTGTTTCATATAATCCTAATATTTAGTATTGCAGATGACAAGCCTAGGGCTAGCCTGGATTTTATTCCTCTTAGATAACTATTTTTATTTTCACTCCTTTTCTTCTTAACTTGCAATGCAAAAATATTTATCTGTTTTGTTAATGTATATTTTATGCATGGTTTAACATGAATCATGAAGGGTGTTTTTAATGTATATACTCAGAAAGTTTGGAGAGGTTTAGAATTTTTTTTCCAAATTCTATCTTTATGAGAAGTTTCTTTTTTAAACTACAAATTCAATTTCTTGAATAGATACAGTTATATTCAAATTTTCTGTTTCTTATTTAGTGTACTTTGTGTCAGTTAAGGAATTTGACCTTATCATCTAAGGTGTTGAATGTATTGGCATAAATTTATTCACAATATTTCCTCATTTTTCCTGTAATGTCAGTATGATAAGTAGTGATGTCCAACTCTCTTTCATTCTCAATATTGGTTATTTTGGGGAGATAAATTTGGCTAGGGATTTATCAATCTTATTGACTCATTAAAGAAAAACCAACTTTGGTTTCATTGATTTTTCTTGACTGTATTTTTTCTATTTCATTATTTCTTCTCTTATCTTTCTATCTTCCCTTTTGCCTATTTCTGGTTTTGTTTGCTATGTTTTTCTAGTTTTGTAAAGTGGAAGCTTAGATCATTGATTTGAGATTTGATTTTCTAACAGACATTTAATGGATATATTTCTCTTGAGGCAGTGGTTTTGCTGCATCTCACATATTTTATATGTAGTGTTTTCACTGAGTGAAATGTATTTCAAAAATATTTTCTAAATTCTGTTGTGATTTGTTCTTTGCCTCATGGATTATTTCTAAGTATGTTGACAAATTTCCAACTATTGGGGGATATTTCAGTTATCTCTATGATTCTGCTTTCTAATTCACAGAACGTAGTGCAGTTTTAACCCTTTGATGGTTAATGAGATTTATTGTGTGGTCCAGATTATTGTCTATAATGGTGAATGTTTCCTGTACAATTGAAAAGAACTTGTATACTCCTATTACTGGGACACGTTTTTTCTCCTTCCTCCATCTTCTCTCTCTTTCTCTGTCTTCCTTCCCACGCCCCTTCTTCTTGTCATTAAAGTATTCTTTTTATTTTAGCTTTCAGTAGTTTGATGTATCCTGGTGCATTTTTCTTTGTATTCATGTATTTATTCTGCTTGAGGTCCTGTGAGTTTCTTGAGTCTGTGGTTTGTTTTCATTTCTTAATTTAGGAAATTCTCAGCCATTATATCTTCATATATTTCTTCTGCTTTACTTTGTTTTTCTTCTCTTTCCTGGATTCCAATCATACATATATTTTAGGGCCTTTCATATTTTCCCAGGTTTTTTTTTTTTTTTTTTTGGCGGTACGCGGGCCTCTCACTGTTGTGGCCTCTCCCATTGCGGAGCACAGGCTCCGGACGCACAGGTTCAGCGGCCATGGCTCACGGGTCCAGCCACTCCGCAGCATGTGGGATCTTCCCGGACCGGGCCACAAACCCATGTCCCCTGCATCGGCAGGTGGACTCTCAACCACTGCACCACCAGGGAAGCCCTTCCCAGGTTTTTGATGCTCTGTTCTTCTTTTTAAAAATTGCTTGTTACTGTTGTTTGTTTGCTTTTGGTATTTCAGTTTGGATCATTTCTATTTACATATCTCAAGTTAAGTGATTCAAGTTCAGTGATTCTTTCCACTGCTATGCCCAGCTTTATAATAATCTTATTGATAGATTTCTTCATCTTTGATATTTTTTTCCTAATATTCCTACTTGACTTTCTTTTTTAATAGTTTCTGTTTCTCTGCTGAAATTCCCCACCTGTTCATGGATTTGATCACTTTTTCCATTAGATTATTTAAATATTAATAAGTTATTTTTAAAGCTCCTCTTTGATAGTTCCAACACCTGGGCTATCTTTTATCTGGTTCTGTAGACTATTTTCTTTCTTGACAATTGATTCTTTTTATTGCTTTTCTATATGTCTCATAATATTTGATTGAATACTCGATAATATGTGTAAAAGAACAGTAGAATCTGAGATAAAAATATTTATGGCTGTAAATGGGTACCCTTGTTCTTGTCAGGCTATTACCATGATTGGTTGCCTTAATCCAGTCAGTAGTTGCATTGGGTTAAGTTTTTGTTGTTGGTATATCTACCTTTAATACACTGTGAGATTGAAATGCCTTCAGAAGTGGGGTATTGCTATTTTGTTTATCTTGTGTGTATAATAGTTTGCTAGGGCTTCTGTAACAAAGTACCACAAACTGACTGGCTCAAAAACAGAATTTTTTCCTCTCATAATTCTGAAGGCTGGAAGTCTGAGATCAAGGTGTCAGCAGGGTCATTCCAGAACTCTTTCCTAGCTTCTGGTATTTCTTTGTTTTGAGGCAGCATAACTCCAGTCTTCACATGGCATTTTCTCTGTGTAGGTGTCTGTCTCCAAATTTCCCCTTTTGATAAGACCACCAGACATACTGGATTAGGGGCGCACCCTACTGCAGTGTGAATTCATATTAACTAAATACATCTGTAATGACCCTATTTCAAATAAGTTCAACTTTTGAGATATTGGGGATTATGTTTTCAGCTTATAAATTTTTTTAATTTTTGTTTAAAAAATAAAATAAATTTATTTAAAACAACAACAGCAAAAAACAAAGATAGTGTCCAGTTTAGAAGGGGTATACTGGTCAGTTCTCTGTGTGTCATTATTTGACAATTCAAATATTTGTTAGCCATAAAGTTCTGATCTTATGTTGTGACTACACATATGGACATCTACTGTACACACATGCACACATTTCTGTTTGGGTCTTCATTATCACTGGGAGATGTACTCACAGTAGCCATCTCCAGTTGAGAGGTACAGTACTTAAAGTTTTGATCGTTTGATAGAAGGTTGCCAAGAAGTCCAAGTTCCACAGGTTAGTTTTTGTACGGAATCCTGCAACCATATTTATTTAATGTGAAGATCCTCTTATCATTGTTATACTTTCTGTCTCTGCACATGAGCAATTGATGGAAGGTCTTTATCCTTCAAATCCAGGGGCACTGGTTGTCCACTTGAGGATATTTTATCCACCATTGTTTTGTTATGCAGGTATCAACTTATGAATTTTTGAGGGGACAAAATTCAACCCATAAGAATAAATAAGAGACTGCTGAACAGTTCTACTCAGTGCTCCATCCTCTCCTTTCACTGGATCCTGTACACGTGTATCACAAAGGGGTGATTTGCCTTGGCCCTTTAGCTGTGGCAGACTGCTATTGCTTGTTATTTAATGCAAGGCTTGTTTTGCCGGGGGTTGGTCGGGGGCAGATGTGCTTCTTTGTCAGTCTTAAGCAGGCTTTGTTTTTCTGAGACTCAGGAATGAGGCATTCTCTGAGTTCCTGGCCCTTCACTCACCACAGACAAATTCTATCTCATATATGGTGCAGAGTCTATAGGGCCAGTGTGTTCCTGCTCCTCCACCCACAGGGCAACCAAACTCTTCCCTGTGTTGGTAAGGAGTCTGGCTGTGAGTGAACGTCCTGCTCTTACTACAGTAGTAACAGTTTTTATTTTTGTGTCAGTGCATGTTCTAGGCCTGAGCAGATTTCCTGCCTTTGCCCCAGTGGCAGATGGCTTTGTTACTGCAGAGTGGAATTGGGAGGAAGTGGCAAGTTTTCTATCCCTCCCTCAGAGGCATCCAACCTTTGCTGGAACCAGGGAATAGAAGAAGATTTTGTTCTACTCCCACATAAATATAGCCCCCTAAAGATAGCTTTAGCTTCCACCAAAATCAGTAGCAGCCTATCTTTGCCTTGGATCTGGTGAAGTCCAAGTTGGTGTTCAACTTTTTCTGTCAAAGCAGGGTTAGGTCCCAGACAAGAGTGGATTTTTTGCCACTCCCTCAGAAGCAGCTTGCTTTTGTTTTGTATCAGAAAAAGGTCTGGCAGGTTTTTGCCCTGTCCCCCACCAGCAGCTGATCATCATTTTGCATTTATACACAGCCTGAATCATTGATGTGCTTCTCTAAGTATGAATACTCCACTCTCAATACTCCTTCCAACCCTGTGCCACAAGGGGAACTCATTCATTTCTCTTGCCCTGTCCCCAGTCTTTCTCATGAACACCTTGTGAAGGCCTATAGAAAAGAGCTGCTGGATGGGGGTAAACTTACCTTGTATATGAGGCTCCCATGTAATCTACACCATCACTAGGGCCCACAGAAGTGTTCATCTCTCATTAGAATTAGGTTTACCTTATTACATGGTAACCTCAGCTCCCTGTTGAGTTAAAAAAAAAAATCCAGATTTTTCTCATTGTTAGGGTTGGAGTGACATTCTGCTGCATATTTACACATCTTAAGTGTTAGTAGAACTCTTTCTAATTATACCTTGAATTATTCTTCAATCCAATATTTCTGGTACATTCCCCAGAAGCACCTATTTTTTCATTTCAGGTTTCTATTCTCTGTCTTTCATAGTTCTTATATTTTCTTTTATAATTTCTCCTTGTCCATTTCCTCAGTGTTATCTACTCTAGATCTCTGCAGATTATTTACTGCAAATAATTTTCTTGCTGTTTCAATGGGTATTTTAAGATTGAATTTTCGGCCTTCCTCAGGACAAAGAGCTAACATTTTAGTCCAGAGCATCTCAGGTGTTGGATCTCCTTTGTGTATTACACTTCCTGCTTCCTACTCTTCTTTCATAGCAGATCTCCTTATAACCTATTGAGGACAACGAAGAACATTTTCTAACATTTCTTACGGTTACACTACAGAATCTTTCCTGATACAATTTTCATTTGAATTTCAGGCTGATGTTCTTTTTATTCTGTATTGTAAGACAGTTTTTTTCATTGTCCCCAAATTTTGTTTATTTTTAAATTATTCTTTGTTTAGAACTGACTTATTTACCCAGGAAGCATGTGTGTGATCTACAGTTTTGCTATGTGTTCTTTGCAATTTTGGTAGATTTGCCATCTCGTTGCCGTGACAAGAAGGCAAATTATACTATGCAAATTCTAGTGTAATTTCTAACAAGATTCTGATAAGAGGAAATAGGAATGAAGTATGCTAGGCAATATCAAAGAGTATCCACACTAATGAGTATAGGTCTGCTGCCTTTTGATCAGGAAACTGACTGTGGATTGGAGCCACTTTCTACCTACTTCCAAGAACAGTTGTTTGCTTTGTTTTGCAAGATAGATAAGCAAATATGGTTAAATTAATTGAATTTGTCCATGTAGCTTCATGGCTTTTGTTACTTAAAGTTTCTGTTTAATTTTGGCAGTAAGTTTATGACTTGATTTTAACATTATTGTATAAAACTATGTTATCCTCTCCATTTATGGGCACGTAGGAGGAAGTTTAAAAAGTTGGATCAGAGACTACTGCTGGTCAGACTCCATTTTTAAACTGAAAACCTTACATGGAATTTTCAGACAATGACATATATTCTGCAGTCATCATATTGATGCTGAAGTTGGCAATTTTTGATAAAGCAAATAAACAGCTGTTTGTTACTGATACGGTATAAGAGGTGTGCAGTACTTAATCATTAAACTGCGTCTGTGGTTTAATCAATTGTTGTCACATATTTATTGAGTGCCTAGCAGGCGGTCTGAGTTATCAAACCTCCACTGTGACATCACACTATGAATTTCAGAGCTTTGATATTTGACAGAGCATTCTTTAAGCAGCCATACTTAAATTTGGCTTTCAAGCTGTTACCTAGTTAGATAAAATATAACTTTTGTCAATTTTAATCTGTGCTAGGAAAGAACATCTAAATTAAAATCAAACAGAAATGGTGTGCTCATTTCCCTTTCGGTTTTTCTCCCAATGTTACAGATAATTTACCCTCTAAGTCCAGGAGATACATAGCATAGCTCTGTGCTATGATGCTTAGGTTATCTTTTCTGCATTTCTAGTGACAGTCTAACTGAGTATGAGTTCTTTGATTTCTGATTGGGGTTTGCTGGAGATAGCAATGGGGTACTGAAATCTTGGTGAAAAGCAGTTCTGGAAAATACTAAACATTCTAGACTCTTAATCAAAAATTGAAGCAATGTGATAGATATGGGGGCTCTGAGAATAGAACAAATCTCTCATGTGAAAACCTTCATGGTTTAGAGTTTGAGGTCAGTGAAGTGGGATTGGGAATTAAGAGCTGTTAAGTAAATACCTTGTCCCCAATTTATTAGGTACTAGTACTTACACACCCACTTCCCCATTTCCCACTCTTTTAAACATGATTAATCTGGAGTATGGAGAGTTTAATAACTTATACTATCAATTGGTAGAGTCATATTTTGCACTTAGGTCTTTATGGGTACAAATCCTGTGTTCTTTCCCCTCTATATTCTGCTTACAGTGTGTAAAATATCATTTAGGTTTTAGAGTTACAGAGGTCTTGTTTAACTCTTCAAGGTTTAATGTCTAGTTAGGGGATTTGGATACTTCAATTTAAACAGCAAATTTGTATTAAAGATAGTCCATGAAAGGGGTCATTCCAATAAGGGGGAAAACTTCATAGGAGAAAATATTCATGACTGGGACAGTTGAGTATATAGTTACAATTTGGAGGAAGAAATTAAGATATGTAATAAGTATCGGGCTGGCCTGAAAGTCTCAAGAGTGGGTTCCAACACTAAGAAACAACAACAAAAAATATTTAGAATTATAAGTTAAAATTATAAGTCAAAACAGAAGCATATAATATCATACTGACATCACCAGGGCTAAGGAAAAACAAAGTCTTCTTCTCTCTTATTATGTTTCCACTTGAGATCTATAGCCATGCAATTGCTTTTTAAACATTTAGTTAACATGGTAAACACAGTTAAGACAATAGTGTCTATCTGGAGCAGCCTAAAAGTGCCAGATATGTGGAAGCTATTTAAATTACATTAAAAGGTCACTTAACATTTGTGGCTTACAGGATTTCAGGAGTGACATGTACTGGGTACCATCTTCACCTGGCATTCATATGGACATCAACAGCCTAATCCTTTTACAAGGTTACAAAATACTTTTGATGTTCTGCACAAGAGGCAGCTATTATCTGTAAATATTTTAAAACTTTCAAATATTTATTGCTCAAGGAAAAGGATAAGAAGGATACTTTAAAAAGGACATGAGTAATGAGCTACAGGATAAACCAGGAAATAGATGATAAATGCTTTGGGAGCAATGAATCCATCAGTGGGCTGGAATGAATGAGTGCATTTTTAGGTGTATTTAAAGATAAGTCAGGAAAGGTAAGTAGTAGCCAGGTTGTGAATGATCAGGTTAAAATGTTGGGATTTTTCATTAGGTGATTGGGAACAATAAAACATTTGAACAGTAAAAAGGAGAGTTCCAGTGATAGAGGTCAAAACTGGCAGAGGTGCATTCTATCAAACAGAGGAAAAAGAGCCTAAAGGCTGAGTTTTTGTTATACAACAAAGATCCTCAAAATATCAGTGGGTTACAACAATGGACATTTATAGCTTGTCTTTCATAGTTTTGCAGGTCAATTGAAGCACTTTGCCTTCAGGTTGCCAACTGTCTAGGCTTGCTATAGATTGCAGGTTGAATTCAGGTCCCCAGGCCCCACGGTGTCTCACTCTGGGATCACGATCTACCGGGGACATTTCTCTTGGCAATGACACAAGCACAAGCAGAAACACCTGCTGACTCTCAAAGTCTCAGCTCCGAACTAGTTTTTGTCATTCTGCCTCACATTCCATTGGCCTAAGAAAGTCAATGTCCAAGCTCAAGATCAGTAGGGTGGAAACATATACTTTGCACATTCTAGTAGTACTGCAAAGGCATGTGGCAAAGGGTGTGGCAATATAATTGTAATTTAGGGAGGGAGTGAAGAACTGGGACCAAGGACTAAATCTACCATGTAGAAAGAGACTATTTGGGGACCTACTTGAGTAATCTGGACTTATGGTGACAACAACCTTCACTAGTATAATAACAGAAAAATTGCTGATTATATGATGGGAAGAATTCAAGAGACATTCCTAATGAAGAAGGAAGAGGATTTGCTGACTGACCTGATATCAGGAATCCTGGAAAAAGATTCAAATCAACACAAAGGACTCAGTGGATGACACAGGATACATAATTTTTCATAAACACTTGAAATTTAAAAATTGTCATGAACTTGAAAACCAAGTATGATCAACTCCAAAATTCATAATCCCCACTACCATTCTGTGTTGTTACCAATAATATTATTTCCAGAAATAAAGCACAATATGGGTTGAATGTGTGGAGAACTGGTCAAGTCACCATTGCTTAACTGAATCCTTTGCTTTAGTCCCTCCCTGTACCTATTGAGATCTGAACATATCAATCTACATTTTTAAGAACCAAATTCACGCATTCTCTTCAGAAATGACTGTGATCATAGATAATGCAAAATAGCTGGAGGTTATGAGAGCTTCTTCCAAGAAAATTTTAGCTTGCTCTGTTTTGGCCAAATTCTATGGCATGCATTTCAAATTAGACAATTTAACTCATTTGTTGGCTGCATGGATTATTCTTTTCTTAGAGCTTCCTTATATTGTGATTTTGGATATATAAATTTTTTCTTGACTCCAACCTAATTTCTTCATGTGTATAACTGAGAAAAAAATTAAGGAAGGTGATAATATGTGGTATGAAAACTTATTGAAATGATTAATGCAAATATGAGAGTAATCCTTTTATTGAATGAATCTTAGAATATGACCATGATGTATACATAAAATAAGCTGTGGAAAAATTTTAAAATGTTAAATGGATCTTTAGACTTAATGTTTGATAACATTTTAAAGAAAAATAAAATTGATTTGACTGACTGAACTTTAGTTATATTTAGACATAATTATTATCAGTTAAGGATATTTACACCAGTTCTTTATAACATAGAAGCTACTATGCCTGTGAACAGAAAACAGATTATTTAGTGAAAAAAAAGCTATCAATATTATCATGTGACATCATGTGGAAAAATCAATAGGTTTCTTGAATGTGTTAGTACTTATTTTGGTGTTGTATTGCTACAGCCTAGCAAAAACTTTTCTGTGTATTTTTCTCTTCTCTTTCAAGTCATGCTATCTTCCTATTATTAAAATAATAAAAGAAAAAGTGGAACATCATGTCATTTTCCCACAATATCACGTCTATGACCTTTTTAAAATTACCTTTTTCTATCTCACATAAGGGAAGACTGCATATGTGATAAGCATAAATAAACCATCAAAGAATGGAAAAGAGTATATTAGAATAAGAGATAATTATAAAAATACTTTGCTTAGAAAATATAATTAAATATTTTTACCCCTATTTGCATTATTGTCATTAAGTCAAAATTTGGAAGAATGAAATGCAGAACTCAGTGAAATTAAAACTGGAAATCTAAATATTTTCCAGACAATAGAGAACTTAACTTAAGTAAAAGTAACCTTTTTAACCCTACAGAGCTGTTGAAGAGCAATAAACATTGCTGAGTGTCTTGGACTTAAATTCTAAAGTCAAACTCAAGGTTTGAACCCTTCCCACTGTAGCTGAATTTACAGCTTAACCTTGATATTTCCTTATGAAGAGAGGTGAAATGCAAAAGTGTTGAAGCAGAAGAGCAGAAATTGATTGTCATCAAAATGTCAATAAGCATTACGTTTACACAACATGAATAGGGCCTATAAATTCTTAAAACTCACCATGAATCAAAATATGAACCTGGGGTTTAGAAAGAAAGACATAAAAATGAATTCTGCATTTAAAAAGCAGTTATATTTTTCCTTGATTCCTTGGCAGCTTCAGTGGTCAGCAATGGAAACAGTGATAGATACATCTCAGAATCTGCAAAGCTGCAATGCTTCTAAAGTGGTGAGAGATTGGATTCTTTAAAAGGATGAGAAAAATGTAGATGTTTGTCTGTTTGTTTAAAATGTCCTCATTAATATAAACTAACACAACAGAGACTATTGCAGTTGACGTAGTGGTTGAATATCAAATTTGTAATTTTTGTGTTGGACCATAAATTGCTTGTCTTATTTCAGATCATTATATTTCTCCCTATATTTTATAATTTTTATCACTGTTAAACTTTCAGGTTTTCAAGATATAAGATTACATTTTGCTCTTTAAGCAATTAAAGAGAAATACAACATAATATCAAGGAAGAAATAATAGTGTTTTTATTATTTATTGCCTGAAAAATGCCTATATATTTTTTCCAAACTTCCTAAAATGTATTGTTTCAAAATTAAAAAAAAAAAAATCAGTCATTAAAGAGATTCAAGTTCCAAAGTGATGAATCCAGTGAGAGAAAATGAAAATTCAGCAGTCTCTGAGCAAGCTATCAGATATAAAATATTCTAAAAATACTTTTTGTTTTTATTAGCATCAAATATGTGAAAATTATGAAGTGAAAAATATATACATATATAAGCAATAGAAACTATTTTAGATATGAACATGTGAAAAATTTTATAAGAAAAGATCAGCATAATTTAGCTGTAGTCATACAGAATTCAGCCAAAATTAAGATTTTGCTAGTCACTGCTTATATGACTATGTGTTGGTTGCCATCCTCCCTTAGATTTAATTTCCACATCTCTTAAATGAGGGAAATTGAAAAAAAAAATTAATGGTTTTAATTTGATGATGAAATTAGATCATATGTACAGATAACTTAGTTCTAGAGTATAATGCTTGGCACGTAGTGAATTAATGATCTGTTATTGTTATTATTGTTATATTATTCTCATTGCAGAATACACTGAGTGCCAATCCCTAACACCTGAGCCTGATAATTTGCAGACCATAGCATTAATTTTGATGACTTAGTTCAATTATTCTATGTAACTTTTTTAGCTACTTAAAAAAAATTAACTTATTTACATTATATCTCTAGGTGATTTTATTTATAATTCTATGCTAGTGCTTTTATATTTTTATCTCGGGACTAAAGTTTTTCTTTAAGTTCCAAACTCACATCCAACTGCATATATGATATATCAACTTGCATATCTCTCAGGTACATGTTCAAAATTGAACTCTTGATCAGATTGATAAACTGCTTTCCCCCAAAAGCAACCCCCCAACACACACACACAAATAACAAAAGCACTAACCAAGCAACTGTTCCAGTTACGGTGGCTGCATAACAAATAACTCCACAACATGGTAGGTTAAAGCACAATGACATTTACTTTTCTCACAATTCTGCCTTTTAGGTAGAGCTTGCTAGTGATAGCTTGTCACTGCTGCAATTGGTGTCAGCTGGAATCTAGAATGACCTCAAGGCCCCTCCACTATGTCAGGTGGTTGGTGCTGGCTTTCAGCTAAGACTGGGGCTGTTGGTTAGAGCACCTTTCTTCCTAGGTAGCCTTCAGTTCCTTACAACCTGGTGTCTGGCTTCCAAAGATGAGCCTCCTGAGAGTGAGATTGCCTTTTATGACCTAGTTTCAGAAGTCAGGTAGCATCCTTTACCTTGTATTCTTATTTGGTAATGTAGCCAAAATGATCCAGCTGGGTTCAAAGGAGGGGAGATAGTCTCCCTAGCTAGAGGTAGAAGTGGATGTAGGATCAGAAATATTGCATCACCATTTTGGGGGGAAAATATTGATATAATCTGCTACACTGACCAAGTATCAAAGTACCATTCCTTTATCAGTCATTCGAATTTCAGCAAATGTCTCTGTCATCTTTCTATCTGCTCAAACCCCAAACCAAGGAATCAGCCTTAATTTATTCTTTTCTTTCACTCTCACATCAGTAAGTCCAGCTGGTATTATCACCCGTATCATTTATCTTGAATTCCCTTCCTCCTATCCTTTTGCTTTGTCCCTACCAATCCCAACGTATTTTTTCCTTCTCCTAAACCTCACCAGTAAACTCCTAACACACAACCTGCTACTTTTTTGTCCTTGCCCAATCCTTTCTCCACATATATTCGTTACCTTTAATAAGATAAATTAGCTCATATCACTTCCTTGGTTAAAACAGCCACACATAAACTTTTCTTATATGGAAATATGATATGGGTATATGAATCATTCCAGTCGTGAGAGTTGTGTATGATGGAAAAGAGTAACGAACATGTCTCAATCACCTTTGATTGTTTAAAGATTAATGGAGTTTATATTCTGTTTATATTCAGTTGCTTTCTGCCTTGAAATGATAAATAAAGAAAAGATTAGCTGTGGTTTTTTAAACACCCAGAACATCATATGTTTTATTCTTATGTCTCAAAAAGTATATTATTATTTTCTCCTATAAATGAATATATGGGCCATAAACTCTTTTCCTTTCCTTAACCACCATTTTGGATTAGTTCCTAGAGATCTAATTTTCTATCTATTAAATGTTTCCAGCATATAATTACATAAGGCAAACAACCATCTTGAAAAGACACAGACTGTTTATACATTATTTACTATTTCTATTATGCAGCTTCATGTTCATATAAAATACATTTATTTTTATACCAACTGAGGATAAAAAGTAATAGGATTTTAGATAAGTTAAAAATGTATTTCTCAATATCCTTTGTATTCTATCTGCTTTTCATGCTTGATTTTCCTTACACTCAGTAGTACTTATACCCAATAAAAATGATCTATTCACATATAATCTATAATCTGTAATCTATAATACAAAATATATAACACTTGTATATATTTATCCACACACTTCTTTGGCAAGAATTTTAAATTGTTACATTTTTTTCTTTAGCCATTGCATATTTTATGTAATGAAATTCACACAAGGAGCTTGAAAACAGTGTAATTTATATTTTATAAAGGCTTATTTTTCTATTATTTTTTCCTTTGCTAGTGACGGTCTTCATAGTGACAGTTTTTATTTTTCTTCCAAACTTTGAAAGAGCATGTATTGTGTATGCCTAGGGCATAAATGTATGCCTTTAAGCAATATGTGGATTTTTTTTTTTTGGATGGTTTTGCTGGATCAAAAACTGGACAGATACGCTAAATTTACTGGTAGGATTTTACCTCTTTTCAATTCATAGTCTTCTAATAATTATTTATCAACTTCATGAATTTGTGGATTATTTTAGTTTAATAGGAGGTATTTTACATTTAAGTTATTAATATAATAAACAACCTTTGGGGAAGTGTTCTTACCTTAATAAAGCTTTTTCTTTTTTTTAAGTAGTGATTTTTTAAAAATCAGATGTTTTATCCCATATATTTCAGACTTTTTTCTAATGACCTCAACTCTGAAACATTATTTTTCAAATTGGTTTGCATTAAAAATGATCATATCAAAACCTTACATTTCATAGAAACTTTTTTAAAAGTGAGAAATAAATACCCTCCCAAGAGATAACTTCCTTAATTTATTAGAAAAAATGATAAAATACAGGACACACTTCACATTGTATAATAACGTATGTGAGAAAACTTTCACCAATGAAATTATTCAATATCTTTACTCTAGATTTTTCTTGCAGTTGAGATATAATTGACATATAACATATTAGTTTCAGCTGTACAACGTAAGATTGTAACTGTTGGATTTTTGATATTCCTCTTTACTGCTTTCATCCTACATGTCCACATAAGGTGTTCTGAATTAGAAACAGATTTTTTTTGTTAGGTGTTTCATAGTAAGTAATAGTATCATCATCTGTGTGTTCTATCTTTATCCTTGGGACTATAAGATGGAAGCATGTTATTGTTCCAAGGGAAGAAGAGCTTGACCCCCATGGTGAGGGGTTAGGAAAAATGATTGTTCTATGTTTATAAAGGGTCAAAACACCTTCTCTTCCTTTCTTTTTTTTTTTCCCTCTTGGAAGGGTATCTTCCTTACTCTAGCCCTTTGCTCTGTAAATAAAATTTCTCCAGGAAACAGATAACCCTTGTGTCTGGTTTACAACCTAGAGAAGTCTCCAAGTTCCTGGGCCTCATCCTCCTTGAAATGAAAATACTTAAGATAACCTTTGCAGTTTTCCTGGCACCTTGGGGGCTTAACCCAGAGACCTACTACTGGCCATATCCACTATTCTTTTGAATTAGAGCAATTAACTAGACAAATGGCTATAGATCTAATTCTCATAGTATGTCAACTTGTTACCAGGAGACTAGGGGTTTTTATCTGAACATTCATTTATCTGAACATTGAGAAATCTAGGAAACTTAATTATTCAAGTGATATCTCATCACCTTTATCATATTCTATTAGATGGAAATCACAGGTTCCACCCACACTCAAGGAGAGAAGCTTATATACGGCATAAGTCCTGGATATCAGGAAGTGGTGCTATATTTGGGTGCCACCTGAAAGTCTACACACCACAGCCACCTTTGAAGACATCAAATAGTTTGAAAGTAAATACAGCTAAAAATAATCATATCAACTTATATTTGCAACAATAAAGTTTAAAAATCTAGTTTTATATCAACATTGCCTGGAACAGAAATTTTGTCTCAATCTGTGTAAAAAAATTCCCAAATTGTTGAAAATTTATTAGACCAATAATGAATCCACATGACACTATTTTATCTTTGGGCTACTTCAAATTCAGTTTTAATTGGTTTGCTTTAAAAAGTCTTGTTACCATCTTTCTAAAATCAGTAGAGTTTATTTTAATTAATGGTAAACTGTACCTTACATGAGTATAACCGTTTATAAGGTGCTTATTCTCCTCATAACAATGTGAGGAATATACGGATTTTTAATTACAGTTTGCCTTCAAGGAAATTGAATCGAAGAAAGATTTTCTAAGTTACTCTAAGCTGCTATCCAGCTACCAAGGCAGGGCCAGGTGTTTTAACCTAGGTTTCCCAATATGATCAAGGTTACTTCATATGTATCTCATAGTTTTTTTGTTTTGGTTGTTTTTTGTTTGTTTACATTAAAGAGATCAAAAAGGAAGGGGCACTGAAAACAATTTTTTGAGAAATATATATTTTTCACATTATCATTTCCTTTCTTCCTTCCTTCCTTCCTTGCTTGCTTCCTTCCTCCCTCCCTCCCTCCCTCCTTTCTTCCTTCTTATTTCAATACAGCAATCTTCCTAAAGCTATGAAAAATTAACTTCTTGTGAAAACTGTGTTACTTTTGTCCTTAATATTGATAGGCTTGTTTGTTAGCACTTTTTCTTAAAACTACCAAGTGTGTGCTAGAAAATTAAAATTTTATTGAGGATCTCTTTACATTAAATTATTAAAGTGAAAATTAATGTATAGAAATAACATGTTTCATGAGGCTAAGCATGTACTTTTGTATAAGTTTTTTCATTTGGTTATTGAGAGTCCATCTAAGAACTCATCAAACTGTAGTAACCAATCTGGATATCAGCAGTGAGAACAGACAAGTAAAGCACAGAACATGATCTTATTTAAAACTGAAGCACAGTTTATTGAAAAGCTACAGTCCATAGAATGTCATCAGGTTTCACCACTAGCACTCCTGTGGTCAATGAATGAAAAGCAGAAAAGAGTAGTCCTGCTTAGTAAACTAGTAAATTCTAGGTCACCTGAGCTGGCTGTGAAATTTCTCTGAAATATGAAAAAGTATGTATTTTATACTTTATAGTCTAATAGGTAATTAGATAATTGCTCCTTATGGTAGACCAATTTTGAAATCAGCATTTTAAGAATTGTTTTGGATGGCATATATTTATTTTTCATCTTTGTTTATTGAAGAGCTGAAGTCTAATTTCTGGGTAACTTTATTATCAGTATTTACTGAATTCAAAGCATATTTTTTACTAGATTAGCACAGATAATATATTTTGCAATGTTCTGGACTTAGAGGCTCTTCTTTAGCGGTTTAATTTTCTTATCTGTTGAATTTGGGGTAAACTTCAAACTGTCTAAAATCCCTTTAGTTCAAATATTTACTGACTTTTATTCTGTTTACCTTTTGAAATTAGTATTTGTCAGTTTCATGTTATCCTTGTTTTCTTCTCCTTTAAGATTACTGGAATATTGGTAATTGTGTTTTCCAGGGACAATTATATGGCACTGCAAAATTAAAAGTAGATTGTATTTTAAAATATATTAGGCATAAAAGTTTAGGAAAAGTAAACCAGGTGGATTCTAATTTTAATTGATTTATTAAGAAAGAAATTAAATACTTTGACCTCCTTTTTATACATAAAAGTCCATAATTCATTTGTTCCTATAAGATAATTCAGGGATATTATGTTGATTTATCCAGACAGCTCCTTCCCTTCATAGGAAAATATAGCAAGTTTTATTGTCTCCAACTCCTCTGGTCATGTGACAGTCACCAATGACCTCCTTATTGTCAAATCCATGGGCATTTCTCATTCTTTGTCTTACTTGACTTCTCAGCATTATTTGATTTATTTGATGTTAAAAATTGGCTGATTTATTTGTGTTAAAAATAGTCTAATTTAATTTCATGATATGTTCTTTAACTTTGGGTTTTTCTTTCTTATGTTTTTTTCTATCTCTTTTTTTTTTTTTTTTTTTTTTTTTGCGGTACGCGGGCCTCTCGCTGCTGTGGCCTCCCCTGTTGCAGAGCACAGGCTCTGGATGTGCAGGCCCAGTGGCCACGGCTCACGGGCCCAGCAGCTCAGTGGCATGTGGGATCCTCCCGGACCGGGGCACGAACCCACGTCCCCTGCATCGGCAGGCGGACCCCCAACCACTGCGCCCCCAGGGAAGCCCCTCTTCTATGTCTCTTTTGCTGGCTATTTCTTTTTCATACAGCCTCAGGTCTTTGCACTGTGGGGTTTTTGTTGTTGTTGTTTGTTTGTTTGTTTTTTCTCTTGTGCTAAATACACTTACTTTGTCTAAATCATGTCATCTCCCTGCCTTTGGAAACCATTTATACGCTTACCTCTACCCAAAATGTATCACCAGCTTTGGTTTCACTTTTGAGCTTCACAACCCATAAGTAACAATCTACTATACATCTACATTTGGATATCTCTTGATCTTCTTAGTCCTAAGATGACCAAAATTAATTTTTTCGTAACTCTGCAAATAAACTTGCTCCTCTTCCAGTATTCACTATTTCAGTAAATGACACCACCACCCACTAGTTGCTCAAGGAAGAAAGTAGAACAACCCTCACATATAACTGAACGCCACATCCTGCCAATTTTGCCTCAAAATTAATACCTCAAATATGACAATTTATCTCCATCTCCACCCCACCACCCTGTTTTAGTTATTTTGCCTTATCTTCTATAACAAGTGCTCTCCTACTCTTGCTCCTAACCAATCCAATCTGCTAATAGCAGCCAAAATAATCATAAAATATAAATCAAGTGATGTCACTTATCTGATTAAATTTTTCCATAGCTCTGCATTGCATTCAAGAGAAAACAAAAAATCTTTGACCTTGCCCTCATGATACCTTTCTAGTTTTATCTCCAGTCACTCTCAGTATCACTTACTCTTTCCACATTTGCTTTCAGGCCACCTTGGCTTTTAGGCCTTTATAATTTCATCTCTCATTGCTTGAAGCACACCTATTAGTTGACTCCCTCTACTCCGTGCTCCAAATACTTTTGCCAAGCTATTCATACTCTTTAATGAGGTTTTGTCTTAAACGTCAATTTCTCAAAAAAACTTTCCATGATCCTTTATTTTTTATTTATTTATTTTTTTTGCGGTACGCGGGCCTCTCACTGTTGTGGCCTCTCCCGTTGCGGAGCACAGGCTCCGGACGCACAGGCTCAGTGGCCATGGCTCACGGGCCCAGCCTCTCCGCGGCACGTGGGATCTTCGCGGCATGTGGGATCTTCCCGGACCGGCGCACGAACCCATGTCCCCTGCATCAGCAGGCGAATTCTCAACCACTGCGCCACCAGGGAAGCCCTCCATGATTCTTTAATCTAAATAAATTCCTTGTTTTAATAATCTCAGAGCATCAATTTCCTTTACTTCATATACAGTATCAGTTTCTAAGCATGACTATTTATTTCAGTGATTATCTATATGCTTTCTCCTTTTACTGGACAACAAATAGTAAACTTTGTTTCTCTTTTGCTTACATTTCATCGCTAAAGTTTAGTACAATAAATAGTACATAATGAGGGATAGTTTGATGCAACAGCTTCCCAAAATTTCATTTTTCAAAACTAATATTGTGTATGTTTATTTACATTGTTCTTGATAACTTCTGGATTATCTCTTTTACCTCCTATTATTCTAAAGCCCATCTTATCTCAACAGGATGTGCTTATCAGTTCTTCTTCAAAGCACTTCAGACCACTTTGGTGACCCTCTGTTGTGGAGACATGCAGTGCCTGTGAAATATCATTGTCAAGCTTCATTACTTTATAATTTATTTTTCTACCTTAATATTCCCTCACCTTGTCCACAATAAATTTGTCTAGAATAAATTCAAACATATATATTCAAGCCTCTTCTATAATTTCTTCCTAGAATTTTTTTTACAAACATGAATTCCTATGGTTTTCTAATTTATCTAGTAATTCTTCTTTACGTTTTAATAATTTGAATTTAATAATGGCCATATTAGCACAATAGTAACTGTTAAAATTTCCATGATAGTTTTCTATTTCAAAAACTCCTTTAATCATACATAAAGAGAATGCTTCTTTTTCCTAAAACTGCAGGAGATCTGAACTCAGCTTTTGTGTATCTTTTTGTTAGGAAAGGAGAGCAAAAATGGTTAAAGGATCTTAACTTTACTTTGCTTGAGTGGGAACCTCACCTCAGTGAGAATTTATGTAGGAAGTTGACTACCAGAGCTGAACGCTAGGTTTGATTTTCTTCCCTACAACAAGAAAAAATGTATTTTGGGGGTGGCGGGGTGGGAAAGATCATTTAATTGAGACCATTAAATGCTAGGTGTGCACCAGGTCTTTTTTTTTTATTGATACAATATTGTTTCCTTCCAGGAAGGTATCAGAGATGCTAATTATCAAGCCATCAGTTTTTATGGGCAAGAATGAAAAGATCATTAAGCAGGATGGAAAGCGAATTACTTGCTACATATCATTATAACACAATTCATTTGGCCAGTTTATATTTGGTGGCTTTGTCAATAGTTATGTGAAAAGAGTTAATTCACCACCATAGCAGGCAGATTCCTTAAACTATTTTTCTTCTTTTCACAGTTTTGTGTAATGTGGTGTTACTTACTAAATCAATTTGGAGAGACTCCATAGGGAGAAGGAAAAAATAGATATATACACAATTACTTTGTGGGGGCGCAGATGAAAAATAATTAGGTTTGAGTATGATTAAACTTTTTGTTGTCAATGTGTATATACATTTATTTGCACAGTGTTTCTTTTACCAAAATTAATCATACTTTTAAAATAGGAGCTGTAAGATACCCAAACAGAAGTGAGTCTTATAGTGATGGGATTTTATAAGTGGTGCCACATTTCTTTTTGCTCACTTGACTTTAAAGCTCATAATACATTTAATCCAATTGCCTACATACTAAATACTATTAAGGATTTTTTAAAAAGAAAAACTCTTGTCTTATTTCTAACAAATAGATTCACAGAGAATAACCAATTATACTCTATGATTGATGGGACATATACTTATTTAATATACATTATTATAAGAATAAATATGCAAAATAAATAAAATCATTGTTCACTGTATTCTGATAGTCAAATTACAATTCTTAATAAATGAAGGAAAACCATATTTATTCTGAGTCAGTCAAGATTTTCAGTTATTTTGCTGAATATTTTTCAATTATGACTATTTGTGCTGTATTCATTATGGTCAGTTGCTTGCTGTTATCTCACTCTCAGCGCACTTATGCATAATTCCCTCTAGTGGGGCCTCTTGTGCCTACTCTGTCCAAGGAGCTCTGCATAGCTTCATGCTTGATTCATCTGTTAGGAGTGTCAATATTGCCAAATACATTAATCCTTGGGAGTGTCAATATCATCAAATATTTTATCCTTTTTTTTCCATACCCTGAATTCTCTCCATTTTTCTATGATGGGCTCTTCTTCCTAGCCGTAGTAACAGTCTTCCCTTTGCAACCAAGGGCAGAACACCTAAAATCTCCTTGACTGTGAAGCATTAACTTGCTACTTGTATTTCAGGCTGAAAAAGAATCACTCATCCTACTGAATCATTATTACTCTGTTTCTGTCTTCCTACTGAAAGCAATGCCCAGGTGTTAACTGTTCAGTCATTTATTACCCAGTATAATGAAGACAACCAATATATGTCATGTCTAAGTTTTCTTTAAATTTATAAAAATCTGTGTCTTTATGACATAAATGACATGACAAAGCCTTTAAAAATTCCCAATTAGTAGTAGAAAAATACAATTTTATTTCTGGTTTAACTTTTTAATTTGTTTACATATTCTATAAAAATGACAGTTACTTATAAGATGCATATGTATGTGTGTCTATATATATATGATATATAGTTGATTAAACCTATTAGAGAATTGAATACTTTAATATAGAACAATCAAACAATGAAACTATCTTAAAAATAAAGTTACAATGGTTTCAAATGTCATTCAAATTAAATATTTCTAAATAAATACTGATTATTAGTAGTTAATTCTAATAGATAACAGTTGTTTTACCAGAGTAACTATTTTTATGCCCCATGCCCCAAAATGCACAATATGATGGTTTGCTCTTACACAACCAAAATAATCTTAAAATGGAGAAATAGACCAAAGTCTACTTTTATCTAATTATACTTTTTCCTTCATAAATCAAGGAGAATGTGAGTTGTGGTGAAAAATTCAATGAATATATGATATATTACGTAACTTACTTTTGAAGAAGAAAATTTATCTTAGGAGGAAATGGAAATTTAATATTAATTGAGGTGAGAACAGGTTATTTTTTTTTTAATGTTTAGTTCTTTGTAATCCCAATTTTATTAACAAAAACATGTTCAATATTGGCATTACAGGTATCACCATGTGGTACTCAGAATACTGGGAAATATATGTAATTGAAATAATAAAAATAATTCATTCATTTAAGAAGATTATAGTTAATAAGTAACATCTTATGGAGAAACATGAACAAATTTTTGGCCAGCCCAATATTTATAATGTGAAATTAACCAACTTGATATACCAATTACATAATTTATAATTTACAAATATGATTTGCATTACTTTTTTGTGACTGAATCTTTTTATAGATTATACTCCATTTAAAATTATTATAAAATATCAGCTATATTCCCTCTGCTGTACAATATATCCTTGTAACGTATTTATTTTATACATAGTAGCTTGTATCTCTTAATTCCCTATCCCTTTCATGTCCCTCGTTCTTCTCTCTCCCCACTGGCAACCACTAGTTTGTTCTCTATAAGTCTCTTTTTATTATGTTATACTCATTTGTTTGTTTTATTTTATAGATTCTACATATAAGTGACAGCATACGGTATTTGTCTATCTGTCTGACTTATTTCATTAGCATAATACCATCCAGCTCCAGCTGTGTTGTTACAAATGTCAAAATTTCATTCTTTGTTATGGCTGAGTAATATTCCTTGTATTGTATATATATACGTACCATATCTTCTTTATTCATTTATCTGTTGATGGATACTTAGGTTGCTTCCACATCTTAACTATTGTAAATAATGCTGCTGTGAACATTGGGGTGTGTGTATCTTTTCAAATTAGTGTTTTCATTTTCTTTGGATATATACACAGGAGTGGAATTGCTGAATCATATGGTAGTTCCGTTTTCAATTTTTTGAGGCACCTCCATATTGTTTTCCATAGTGGCTGAACCAATTTATATTTCCACCAACAGTGTACTAGGGTACACTTTTCTACATCCTTCCCAACATTTGTTATTTGTGGTATTTTGGAGGACAGTCATCTGACAGGTATGAGGCAATACCTCATTGTGTTTATTTTTTTCTTTTTCAGATTCTCTTCCATTATAGGTTATTACAAGATATTGAGTATAGTTCCCTGTGTTATACAGTATGTCTTTGTTGTTTACCTATTTTATATATAGTAGTTTGTATTTGCTAATCCCAAACTCATAATTTATCCCTTCTCCCCATTTTTCCTTTGGTAAACTTAAGTTTGTTTTCTATGTCTGTGAGTCTTTCTGTTTTGTAAATAAATTCATTTGTATCATTTTTTTAAGATTCTACATTTAAGTGATATAATATGATATTTGTCTTTCTCTGATTTACTTCACTTAGTATAGTAATCTCTAGGTTCATCCATGTTGCTGCAAATGGCATTATTTCATTCTTTTTTATGGCTAATATTCCATTATACACACACACACACACACACACACACACACACACACACACACACACACCCCACATCTTCTTTATCCATTCATCTGTCAATGGACATTTAGGTTGCTTCCATGTCTTGGCTACTGTAAATAGTGCTGCTATGAACATTGGGGTGCATTTTCTTTTCAAATTATGGTTTTCTCTGGGTATATGCCTAGAAGTAGGTTTGCTGGGTCATATGGTAGTTCTATTTTTAGTTTTCTAAGGAACCTCCATACTGTTCTCCATATGGCTGTATCAATTTACATCCCCACCAACAGTGCAAGAGGGTTCCTTTTTATCCACACCCTCTCCAGCATTTATTATTTGTAGACATTTTGATGATGACATTTCTGACTGGTGTGAGGTGATACCTCAATGTGGTTCTGATTTGCATTTCTCTAATAATTAGCAATGTTGAGCATCTTTTCATGTGCTTTTTAGCCATTTGTATGTCTTCTTTGGAGAAATGTCTATTTAAGTCTTCTGCCCATTATTTGATTGGGTTTTTTGTTTTTGTTTTATGATATTGAGCCACATGAGCTGTTTATGTATCTTGGAAATTAATCTCTTGTCAGTAGCATCATTTGCAAATATTTTCTCCCAGTCCATAGGTTGTCTTTTTGTTTTGTTGATGGTTTCCTTTGCTGTGAAAAAGCTTTTAAGTATAATTAGGTCTCATTTGTTTATTTTTCTTTTTATTTCCACCACTCTAGGACATGAACCCCAAAAATATTGCTGTGATTTATGTCGAAGACTGTTCTGTCTATATTTTCCTCTAGGAGTTTTAGAGTATCTTGTCTTACATTTAGGTCTTTAATCCATTTCAAGCATACTTTCATATATGGTATTAGAGAATGTTCTGTGCTTTTAATTTGTATTTCTCTGATGATTAGTGATGTTGAGCATCTTTTCATGTGCCTGTTGGCCATCTGTATGTCTTCACTGGAAAAGTGTCTATTCTGATCTTCTGCCCACTTTTAATTGTGTTGTTTGTTTTTTGGGTATTGAGTTTTATGAGCTGTTTATATATTTTGGATATTAACCCCTTATTGGTCATATCATTTTCTTCCATTCAGTAGGTAGTCTTTTCATTTTGTCAATGATTTCCTTTGCTGCTCAAAAGCTTTTAAGTTAATTTGTTTATTTTGGCTTTTGTCTCCTTTGCCTTAGTAGACAGATCCAAAAAATTACTGCTACAATTTAGGTCAAAGAAAGTTCTACCTATGTTCTCTTCTAGAAGTTTTAAGATTTCAGGTCTTATATTTAGGTTTTTAATCCATTTTGAGTTTATTTTGTATACGGTGTGGAGAAGTGTACTAATTTCATTCTTTTACATGTAGCTGTCCAGTTTTTCTAGCACCACTTATTGAAGAGACTGTCTTTTCTCCATTCTATATCTTGCCTCTTTTGTCATAGAATAATTGACCATAGGCACAAAGGTTTATTTCTGGGCTCTCTATTCTGTTCCATTGATCTATGTGTCTGTTTTTGTGTCAGTACCACACTGTTTTGGTTACGTAGCTTTGTAGTATATCTGAAGTCAAGGAGTGTGTGTTTCCACATAATTTTCAGGATTATTTTGTTCTAGTCCTGTGAAAAATATCATGAGTATTTCAATAGGGTTTCCATTAAATCTTTAGATTGCTTTGAGTCATATGGTCATTTTAACAATACTAATTCTTCCAAACAAAGATCATGGGATTTTTTTCCATTTCTTTGTATCATCTTCAACTTCCTTCATCAATGTTTTAATAGTTTTCTGAGTATATGTCTTTCACCTCGTTGGTTAAATTTATTCCTAGGTATTTTATTCTTTTACATGTGAAGTAAATTGTTTACTTCCTTGATCTATGTATCTATTGACTTGCTTGATCTTGATCTATTGTTTTCTTGCTATCTCTTTAATATTAGTTCATTAATAGTATATAGAAAAGGAACAGATTTCTGTATATTAATGTTGTATCCTGTAATTTTACTGAATTCATTTAGTAGTTCTAATAGTTTTTTTTTGGTGGAGGCATTACAGTTTTCTATATATGGTATCATGTCACTGGCAAGTAGTGACAGTTTTACTTCTTCGCTTCCAATTTGAATGTTCTTTATTTGTTTTTCTTGTCTGACTGTTTTGGCTGAGACTTACAATACTATGTTAAATAGAAGTAGTGAGAGTGGGCATCTTGGTCTTGTACCTGATTATAGAGGAAAACCTTTCAGCTTTTCATCATTGAGTATGATTTCAGCTGTGGGTTTGTCATATGTGGCCTTTATTTTGTTGAGATATGTTTCCTCTTTACTGACTTTGATGAGAGTTTTTATCATGAATGGATGTTGAAACTTGTCAAATGCTTTTTCTGTGTCACTTGAGATCATCATGTAATTTTTATCCTTCCTCTTGTTAATGCAATGCATCACATTGATTGATTTGCAGAAATTGAAACATCCTTGTAGTCTTGGCATAAATCACACTTGATTACGGTGTATGATCTTTTTATATATCATTGAATGTGATTCGCTAATATTTTGCTGAAGATTTTTACATGTATCTTCATCAGACATATTGTCCTATAATATTTTTTTGTAGTGTCTTTGTCTGGTTTGGTATCAGGGTAATGGTGGCCTCTTAGAATGAATTTTGGAGTATTCCCTCCTCTTCGATTTTTTGGAATAGTTTGAAAAGGGTAGGTATTATCTCTTCCTTATATATTTGATAGAATTCCTCTGTGAAGCCATCTTGTCCTGGACTTTTGTTTGCTGGGAGATTTTTGATTACTGATTCAATTTTGCTACTAGTTTTTGGTATACTCAGATTTCTTCCTGATTCTGCCTTGAAAGATTGTATGTTTCTAGAATTTTATCCATTTCTTCTAGGTTGTCCAATTTGTTAACATATAACAAATTGTTCATAGTAGTCTCATGATATTTTTGATCTCTGTGACATCATTAGTAATTTCTTCTCTTTCATTTCTTATTTTGTTAATTTGGGTCCTCTCTCTTTTTTTCTTAATGAGCTTAAGTCTTATCAATTTTGTTTACCCTTTCAAAAAACAGCTTCTGGTTTCACTGATCTTTTCTATTTTTCTGGTGGAGTGGTCTCTTTATTTCCTCTCTGAGATTTATTATTTCCTTTCTTCTGCTGACTTTGGGCTTTGTTCTTCTTTCTCTAATTCTTTTACATGGTAGGTTAGGTTGTTTATTTGAGATTTTTCTAATTTCTTGAGGTAAGCCTGTATCGCTATAAACTTACCTGTTATAACTACTTTTCCTCTGTCCCATAGATTTTGGAAAGTTGTTTAAATTTTTATTTGTTTCAAGGTATATTCTGATTTTCTCTTTAATTCATTCATTGACCCATTGGTTTTTTTAGTGGTATGTTGTTCAGACTCTATATGTTTGTGTTTTTTCTGTTCCTCTTCCTGTAATTGATTTCTAGTTTCATACTCTTGTGGTCAGAAAAATTGCTTAACATAATTTCTATCTTCTTAAGTTTGCTGAAACTTGTTTTATGTCTTAGCATGTGATCTGTCCTGGAGAATGTTCCAGGTGCACTTGAAAAGAATGCATATTCTACCTGTTTTTATATAGAAGTCCTGGAGATATCTATGAAGTCCAATTGGTCTATTATATCATTTAAGGCCACAGTTGCCTTATTGATTTTCTGTCTGGATAATCTGCCCATATAAGTGGGGTGTTAAAGTCCCCTACTATTATTGTACTTTTGTTGATTTCTCCCCTTTTGTCTATTAATATTTGCTTTATATATTTAGATCCTCCCATATTAGGTGCTTATATGTCTTTTGATTAGAAGATTTTAGTCCATTGACACTTAAAGTGATTATTGATAGGTATGTGCTTATTGCCATTTTGTTAATTGTTTTCTGGTTATTTTTGTAGTTCTTCTCTGTTCTCTCTTTCATCTTTTAGTTTCTTCCCTGTGGCTTGATGATTTTCTTTAGTGGTATGCTTGAGTTCCTTTCTTTCTGGCTTTTTTGAATCTATTGTATATTTTTGATTTGTGGTTACCTTTAGGTTCATGTATGTTGACCTGTAACTATATCTACTTGCTTTAAACTGATAGTCATTCAAGTTCAAACACACTCTAAAAGATCTACATTCTTTTACTCCTCTTCCCAACGTTTTGTGTTTTTTGTTGTCATATTTTACATCTTCATGTTTACCCCTTAACTGTATATTGTAGTTGTAGTTGATTTTATAATTTTTGATTTTTTAGTTCTATACTAGTTTATTTTTTTGGTTGATCCACAGCCTTTACCATACATTTGTATTTACTAGTGGGATTTTTCCTTTCCTATCAGTTCTTACTTCTTGTTGTAGCCTTTTCTTTTCCACTTAGAGATGACCCTTTAACATTTCTTTTAGGGTCAGTTTAGTGTTGATGAACTCATAGTTTTTGCTTATCTAAGAGGTTCTTTATTTCTCCTTCAATTCTGAATGATAATCTTGATTGGTAGAGTATCCCAGGTTGTAGGTTTTTCCCTTTCATCACTTTACATATATCATGCCACTCCCTTCTGGCCTGCAAATTTTCTGCAGAAAAAATCAGCTGATAACCTTGTGGGAGTTCCCTTGTATGCAACTGTTGGTTTTTCTCATACTGTCTTTAGAATCCTCTCTTTATCTTTAACGTTTGTCATTCTTATTAGGATGTGTCTTGGTGTGGCTCTCTTTGGGTTCATCCTATTTGGTACTCTCTCTGCTTCTTGTACCTGGATATCTGTTTCCTTCTTCAGCTTTGGGACATTTTCAGCCACAATTTCATCAAATACATTTTTGGCCCCTTTCTCTTTCTCTTCTCCTGCTGGAACTCCTATAATGTGAATGTTAGTATGTATGATATTGTTTCAGAGGTAATTTAAACTGATCTCATTTTAAATTTGTTTTTATTTTTGCTGTTCTGATTGGGTGATTTCTACTATTTTATCTTCCAGATCACTTATGCATACTTCTGTATCACTTAGTCTGATGTTAATTCCTTCTAGTGTGTTTTTTCATTTCATTTTTTGAACACTTTATCTGGTAAATTATTTATCTCTGTTTCACTTTTGGTTTGAACAAATTCCTCTGTCTTCTCATTTTGCTTCGCTTTCTCTGTCTCTGTGAAATTAGGTGAAACAGTTACCTATCCTGTTCTTGAAGGGGTGTCCTTTTGTGTAAGCATCACTATGCAGTCTATATGTGCTCCATGGCTTTGTTGGGAGAGCTGGATTTGAAGTGAGCACAAGTCACATCAAGGTGTGCTGGCAGCTATCACCTTGGTGGGCATTGGGACTGGAGGTGGAGGATCTAGAGCCAGAGCCAAGTGTGAGCTAGGGTTTCTCCTATTCTCAGTGGCTGTCCCTGCCCTATCAAGGGTGGGGGTCTTGTCCCAAGGTGCTATAGCAGAAGCCCTGAAGGTAGGGTCCAAGCTGGTTCTGTTCTCTCTAAGTGTGTGCACTCCTAGCAACAGCATTTTCTCCCCAGAGGGGAGTAGTGCTAGAGCAAGAGGGGCTGGAGCGGGTGCCCAGTGTAAGGCAGTGCATGTGCTGGGATGGTCTCGACCACCTAGTCAGAGCTCTAGACTTCTCCCAATCTGTGAACATCACGAATGGCCAACCTTGCCCCACTTGGATGCTTTGCCAGGTCTGAGCCAGCTCCATTCCCCCCAACTGTGCATCCTTCCCAGCTACAACAGCTTTTGCCCTAGTAGAGAGCTTCACTGGAGCTAAAAGTGCCAGAGGGACACTTGGTATGGAGAGGGCAGGTGCTGGGGTAGCTGTGGGAAGCCAGCCAGAGTCCCAGGATGTTTCAGTCTGCTTCCTCCACCTTGTTCCTGGGAGTAAACAAGCATATACACACTGTTCATGAGTAGAGTTTAGTTTCTTTCAGCCCTCCTGCTAGTCCCACTGGTTCTCAAACCAGCTACCGGACTCACTTTCCCAGTGCTGGATGCCAGGGCTATGGGCCCAATACATGGTTCAAAAACCTCGCTCACCAGGGAGGATCTCCAAGCCCATGTAATCCTCCTCCTCTACTGTGTCCCCTCCTAGGGGTCCAGGTTCAGAGCTGATTGCATCTATTTCCTTCCTACCTGATTCCATGTGGTCCTTTCTTTACAGCTTCTGTTGTAGAGGAGTCTTTCTGACAGTCTCCAGTTTGTTTTCTGTGAGAATTCCTCCACATGTAGGTCTATTTTTGATGTGTTCATGGGGGGAGATGTGGTCAGTGTCTTCCTACTCTGCCATCTTGATCTCCTCCTCACACCTCCTTCTGCTTTGGAAAGGCATTACTTTTGAGTTCCTATAATATACCTAATTATTAAATTCCAATATATAAAAAGTGTAATGGAAGCAAATAAGACACCTGTCATAGTTTGGGGAGAAAATAATTATGAAAAGTGTATTTTGACATAATTTTATGAGGTAATATATTTTACCAGTCCTAGCAAAGGGAAAAGAATCAAATAGAACAATTATGTGTGAATGTTATAGTTAATTTTAATATGTCAACTTGACTGGGTCATAGGGTGGTCAGATATTTGGTTAAACATTATTTCTGAGTGTGTTGGTGAGGTTGTTTCTGAATGAGATTAACATTTGAATTGGCAAACTGAGTAAAATAGATTGCCCTTCCCAGTGTGGGTGGGCATCATCTAATTCATTGAGGGGCTAAATAGAACAAAAATGTAGAGAAAGGGAGAATTTACTCTTTCTTCCTGACTGCTGAGCTGAGCCATTGGTCTTTCCTGCCCTTGGACTGGGTCTTATACCATCAGCTCTCTTGCTTCTCAGGTCTTTGGACTTGGACTGGATCTATACCACCAGCTTTCCTGGGTCTCCAACTTGCCGACAACAGATTGAGGGACTTAGCCTCCATAATTGTGTGAGCCAATCCTATTGGTTTTGTTTCTCTGGTGACCCCTGACTGATACAGTGGGTAAAATTAAAGTATACTATTATAGTTCATCCATATTATACTTGCACAAAAGATGCTATTTACTTAAAGAAGTATAAAAGCATTCATTGAGGATATACAAATAGAAGAAAGAATTTTCACACAAAGTAACTAAATAATATTTAGTGAACTAGAATATAGTGCAATTATTTGTTGCTTCTCTGAGGATTTTGTCAAAAAAGAAAGAAAGAAAGGGAAAGAAAGAGAAAGAAAGAAAAAGAAAATGAAAAGGGGAACAGAAATCTATAAATTCTAATTCCATTTGGAAAAAGAAATAGAGCTCTTATATTCTTATAGAGCTCTTATATTCTTACAGAAGAAAATTGTTTTTTCAACTGTCCAAATGACTAAAATATCCAAACAAAGAATTCATGATAAAATGAATTACAAAAGTGAAAACTATTAAAATGTCCTGTTAGTGAGGGAAGAACTCTGTGTGGTTCAGGGTGTACCATGATGGTGTGAACAGCAGTGTTGCCATTAAAATGTCCATGCTCTCACAGTGGCTGTATTCAAGAAAATGGACAGACAAGTGTAGACCATAATATCATGGTGATGTAGAAATAGTGAACATTCTTAACTTTATATGATTTGGCAGATAACTGTTTTAGAACGCTGAATTGGAAAATGCAAATACATATTACATGTATCATTCCTTTATACATCCAAAGAGAAAAAGAAGGTATTTATAATATGTTAAAGAAAAATCAAGAGACAGAAGTCTCTGTTGTGAATATCTAATTTCCAGACATATTATTAATCCAGGAAAAAAATTACAGAAGAAGCTTCAAATGTACTTTGACCTATTAGAAAATTCTGTATAATGAAACTAGTTATTAAAGAATATAATTTTTCACACTAAAATATAATTTTAACAGCCTAACAAAAAGCCACTGTTATTTGCTTAAATGGCAGAAAGCCAACCAGAGCAACATCATTATATGAACATTTTCTAGAAAAGTTATTTTTCTTTTAGTTAAGAGTGAAGCACACAATGTCAATATTAATTTGAGTTCATCTACCCATGAAGTGATTCAAAATTGATTTTAAGTAGTATTTTTATATTGTTTTATTTATAGCACCAATTAAGACTATTTCATTGAAACCATAGTTTAATATGTTTCTGTTTAGCCCTAATGCATTCTTAAAAATATACAACTTATTAGAATTGCCTTATAATGGATATTTTTGTCATTTTTGTTGCAAGATCTGGTGATATTCTTTCAGCTGTGCATCAAAGAAACTAGCCCTATAAAATGTGCACTTGCTTTGATCCTCTCACTGATTTCAATAATATTCAACACCCTGAAAGAATAGGATACTGCTTCATAAAGTCCGTTAGTGCAGTATCCCAGAAAAGAGAGAACTGGTCTGTGTAGACTTTTAATAATAAAAGATTATTACTTTCATATTGAAAAGGACTTTTCTGGTCATTTAAGGATGGTAATTATTCTCTGTGTCATCACTAGTGATGCATGTATTAAAACAACCCTTGTATAGAAATCAGTTAATAAATCATGAGACTGAAATCTGCAGGAAATCCTGTACTGCTCTCTTTCATGAACAGGCTTCACCAAATGCTATGGGGATGAATGCAAAACAGACCTGAAATACCAAGCTCGGCTGCAGGAATATAAGGAGATGGCTAGACGGGCCAGGCTGTTTTTCCATATCCAGGGAATTGTTAAGTCTGTAGAAAAGCTTAGTATTAGGTTTCAAAAAAGCCAGTCAAATGTTCCAGATATTAACATTTATGGAAGCACAGGTCAGAGAAACAAGATAAAAAAACCTTCTAAATTATTTCTGTATTCGAGGTTCTTGGAGAAGAAATATTTAATATTCCTCGCTTTTCATTGGAAAGTAAAAGCCATCCTCTAACAGTCTTGTTTTTTTCTCTCTCTATGCCCTTTATGATTACTATCATCTTTATATTTTCACCATTTATCAGTGTTTTGAGGTAAACTACTGACTCTACACTATTATTGTTATACTGCAGACAGACATTTTTGAAGATTCTTTTCTGTTTTCCGTGAGAGCCAGATTACTGACAGCAATGGGAAAAAGAGTCCTAGATAGTCTCTGCTGGTTTTTCCAAAGTGCCCACTAAGGCCTTTATTAGTTAGTAGTTGACAGAGCTGCCAGAGTTTCTGGCCCTTTTCACTGGGATCTGGGACCAGGACATGGGTCCCTATTTTTAGAGTAAGAGGATCATTATGAGGGGTAAGGGCTGGTGATTCCTCAAGGAGGTACTATTTGCTGATGGACAAAGTCATCGAAAGGATGTAAAATCAATGACTGAAGTATTGAAGTCATAGTTATGTTTCTCAAAGCTTTTGCAGAGTATCTCTAGTGACATAGGATAATAAACCAGGGACACCTTGTGGACTGCTTGGTGTCCCACTGTCCCATTCTTAAAAGTTCATGGGAAGTTTACATTCAACTGTATAAAGCATCAGTTTTTTATCACAAAAAAATGATATTTTATATTATTTACTATATGAGAATTTTTGATTTCTCTTTTGCTTAATGGTTAAAATAAATGTCTATTTATTAAAATTCTTGGTTGAATGGAGAAACATCATGGCATACCAGCTTCCTTATCTGGGCAATTTTCTTTTGTAAAAAAAAAATATTTAGAAATATATATATAGAGAGAGATAGATATAAATGGGAACTGATATCCCCAGCTGAATGAGGAATCCCTGAAGAGAAGTGCTGGAATAATATTTTCAAAGAGGAGACTCCATCCAATGCTGAAATTTTCAGTAAATGAATCTTATTACTGGGGAGCTTAGTTAATTGTGTCATATGTCAGTGAAAGTTTCACTGACTTATTCCTCAGTCTATTTTAATAGACTAGACATATTTAGTAAAGAAAGATAACTCATACATTCTTTGTAACCACTAACACTACAATTTTTGTCACATGTAATGAAAGATAAAACATTACTCGTATTACCAATAATCAAGTCTCCCTTTCCAGTTCCAACTGTATTTCAATTTTATGGATATCGTCAACAATTCGAAGTTACACTTACACTTGTTGGACGTGAATGCTCAGGCTAGAAAAATAGCTGCTAAATAATCTGAATTTGTGAGCAACTTGTTAGGTAAACAATGAATCATTTCACCTTATCCTCATGTTTATCCTTTGCCAGGGCATCATTATTTTTCTTATTTAAGAAAAGCAGCAAATAAATTTTGGCTAATGCATTCTACATGCCAAGTAAGAATTTATCACTGTACCTGAAGAAAGCTTATAAGTCACTTCAAATTCCATTATAAGTATGGCCAAAAGGGTTTAAATTATTATTTTAACTTACCATTTGAGCACCCAATGAAGATACTGAGAAAATGAGGTGAGAAAACCAGCTGAGAAATCACACTGAAAGATTTTCAGGATAAACGATGGGTGCAGTGTGAACTCCCAGTCTTGCATTATACCTGTTAAAGTTTTTGTGCCATATTAGCATATATTTCTATTTATTCTGAGAAATAGAAAAAAATAATATTTGAAAAATTCTTTACAAGTAATTTCACAATTAAATCTGTCTTCACACATATAATTTTTGTGTGTGGGAAAACAAAATAAAACAAAACAACAAAATAACCAAAGTGCTGACTATTCATTCATAAAAGTTCAAGGTAACATTCTGGTTGATTTCAGTCTTTCAATCAATTATTCAAAATATTCTTTAAGCATTATAAAACAAGGACACTTTTTTTCCATCTTGGCTACTTTTTAACCAAAAATAGATTCATTCCTATCCTCAATGCAGTACTTCATAAAATTTCCCATAGCATGAGCTTACTTTTCTGACATGAGTTGAAAACTTGTAAGAATCTTCAATTATTTTTAAGTCACAGGTAGAAATCTCATTTTATTAATTCAGGTGTGTAGTAAATAGAAATTTATTTTTATAAAACTATTTTTTATTTGGAGCCCTATTCCAGCACAGTGTCAAAACTTGTAATCCAAATTATTTCTCAGTCTCTCCTTTCCTTTTCTAGGAACTGTATCAAGGTTCCACGGTCCTTACCTAGTCCCAAGTCATTGGAGGGTAGGCTGGGCATCTAATCCTAAGTGTGCTTTGTCCAGGCTGACTTCTATTGACTCATTCATTGTCTTGCTGGTTTCTCAGTGGTCAGTCTGTATAGATTCCTACTAAATTATTGCTGCTTCTCATCTGGTTCAGCAAAGCTCTTTTCTTCTGCAGTGCCGTGCTCAGGCAGAGAGAAATCTTTCTATTTTTTGCTCACACAACATTGTGCTTGGGGAACTTTCTGAGCCTGGCTAAGGCCCAATCTGCCTAGAAAGTCTGTGCAACCGTTTTTACTTTTCACTGCATTTTGTGCTGTGTGTATGTCATTCTGCTGTTGCTGGGCACTCTGGGACCTAAGGAGCTCTATGACACTTTCTAAAGCTCTATCTGCATAACACATAATTTAGTCACCTTTCCCTGGAGACTCACTATTTTGTTAAGGTGTTATTGAGAGGTAAGGTACAATTACACCCTGGTCTCAGTTGCCTCAAACATGTTCAGGATTAATGGATTCTATAAAAATAAAGAAAGGTAATACAAAGTAAACTGGACTGACCATTTACCTGATTCTACATGGCTGTATTTTTCCCTTAAATAGGAAGATAGTTTTTTCTTCTCTCAATTGTAGGCTTTTCCTCCTACCTGGGCTTTGTACTCCATCTCTTTCTTTCTTTAGGCGCTTATTTCCACATTTAACTGATTTCTATTTACTGACTCATTCTGATGGTGATGATGATGATGATAGCTGTATCAATCAGGGCAAAGTCAGGAAGAGAGAACCCATGCCAGGTAGTATAATAGAGGGAGTGTAATGTTGGAAACTAGTTGTAAAAGTGATAAAAGACTTGAAAATTGGGTGGTAGTAAGACACCCAGAACTTAGCAACAGCTGAAAGCTACTATCATTTTCATGGTACAGTGGCACAAGATGGTGCTACAGAGTTCAAGGATGGATAGTTTCTAATTTAGCTCACACAATGAAGGAGAGGCAGCTCCTGCTGAGACCTGGCATGGAGCCCAGTGAAAGAGAAAGTTAAATATCCTGATTTCTTTTCTCTCCTCTAGTGTTCTGCTAGTGCATCCAGAATCTGGAAACTAATTAGAAACCAATAGACAAAGGAGCCCAGAAAATGGAGGAGTCAGATATCTGTGGTATAGAACAAAGCAAGGGGTATGAAGGAGTGGATCTGAGAATAAACAAACCAGTCACAGGCCCAACTGCCAAGGAATAATAGCAAATGTAATACTTACCAACCTTTGATGCTGGCACTGACATTATCCTCACTTTACAGGAGAGAAAATTAGAATGATGTCATATTAAAACTGGTAATAAGGAAGAAGAACAGGTTGTTTAGGGGGCTGGGAGAATAGAAGAGATGTGGAGAAAATACTAATCCTTCTTTTAGTCACCTTTACACTGATTAACTTGTTAAAATTAACATATATCCCTTCAGTAATAAAAAATAATGTGAAAATGATCACACACCTCCCTTTTTAAAAAAGTACTTAATTTCAATTCCTCCTTGATTTACTTTTCTATCACTCTCATCTCTTTCATAATCAAACTTCTGGAAAAATTTTTATAAACTGCCCCTGTATTTCTAATTTTTACTCACTCTATTCCCTACAATGTCTTCTAATCCTCTCACTCCATTGAAACAATACTTGATAAAGACCCCAAATGATGTTTTATCGTGACATTCATGAGTCTTTTTCATTCCTTTTTACTTGACCCTTTTCTCTTTTTCTTAAAAAATGTTTCTGCCTTTTAGCATAAAAGTCACCACAATCATTTTTGATTTCTAGGCAGTAAGTTGGAGAATGTAGAAAAAAAAAAAGGCCACATCCATACCTTCTAATGAGCTTTATGAAGATATCATACATTTCTATTATATCTCCCTGGCTAGAACTAAGTCATAGGGCCATATCTAGCTTCAAGGAATTCTGGGATACAAAATCTTTTAGCTGGTGGCATTATGCTTATGGAAAGAAAGGATTTCCATTATTTAAAAAAATTTAAAAATTGAATGGCTATTTTGAGGTTCCTAGCAGTTTCTGCCAAAGCTGTTATGTTCGATGTCATCAATTGTCTTATAAAATATTAAGCAGATCATTAATACTTAACACAATGGAGTTGAGAATGTGGAGAAAGGACATGACAACTTATCTCAGAATGCTGGAAATAAATGCACTAAGGAAACATCATAGGAATTCTAGGAGTTATACATTATGTACTCATTTGAGTAATTTGATTATGACTTTAATGTGAAATATGCCGTTGTATGATTTTCTCTCCCCTAGAAATATTCAGGCGCTCAATTACAGGCAGCAAAATGGTGTAGGTTAGAGTTCAACAAGAGTTCTTTTAGGGTGAAAAAGGGAGGGGAAAAGAGAAGAATGAGTTGAGAGTGTTAAATGTGGGAGTGGGCATCTAAGGTAGAGATGAGAGTGCAAGGATTGAAGAGAGGAGGTGTGGCTAATTCATCTATGTCCATGTTGCAGTAGCTGAGAATGATAACGAGGTAGGGAGAAATTGTTTGCCCTGAGAGATGTCTTCAAAAAATAATGAGTAATTCAGTAGATGGTATCAAGACACAAGAGAAGGTGGCACAGGAAGATGACATAAGCTTTAGATAGTATTCATTCCCTCAGGAGAAGTCAGGGGGATTAAATACCTGAATGTAGTATTAGGGAGGAAGGAGGACACCTATCTTATCTCTTGGTCCTGAGGTTTGTGGACTGAAAAAGAAAAAACAAAACAGAACAACAACAACAAAAACTTTCTGTTAAGAGCGATTTAGTGGATGGATTTCCATTGGAGTCAGCCAGGTTTTAATGAAGGTCATCCAGTCACGAGAACATTGCAAGAAGTGATGGCAGCTATAGGTGAGTTCGATGATCATAAGTTAGAAGGTTGAAATGCATGAAGGAGAGTGGAAGATAAATTGGTAGATAAGAGTGTGTAGACAACAATTTAGGAACTAGTGATGATGGGCATAAATAGGAATGTGAGGTATTAAGGCCTCAGATCTCACAATCTGAAATGAGGGTGAGCCAAACACCGCTCCCCTGGGCCTTTGTGCTTTTCCAATGATTTACTAAAAGGAAGCTCCTTGAAGTTTCTACTTTTCTAATGGCTAAGGATAGATCTTTATTATAATTACTTATTTAACTTTATTAGAATTCTTATTAGATTTCTCCCTGCTAGGTTATACACTCTGTGAAGTCAAAAACCCACTCAATATTGCTAACAATTATATTCCTAGGAACTAGACTAGTGCCTGGCTTGTTTACCTGGGGTTTCCAGTGCAAAAGTTTGCAGGGGCCACAATGATAGTATAAATCATTAAAAAGGGACTGGGTTTTGCCTTTTTTGTTGTTGTTACAGAGCTGTTTGTATATTTAATTGTGGGAATAGTCTTATTTCTACAAGTAAACATATTTTTCCCGTTTTCTTAAAATGTGTTATTTTATTGGTCTAGCTTTTGGTTTTCAATTCTTTACCGAGGCACAGGTATAAAGAAATATTTTCCTAAGGATAACAGGTGGCAGGGCTCTGATAGAGGACAATTGAGAGAGACAGGGTTTCAGTGGGGAGTGGTCAGAACTGTGGTGAAGATGACACAGCCTGTCTAACAGAGGCAGCCTCTTCTCTCTTGAGCAGATGTCTGGCCTGTGCAAATGTGGGCCTGTGTTGTTTAAGAGAAGACAGATACCTAGGTTTGTATATGAAATCCCCTGATTATTTAAAAGTTGGTTCAACTTTTTAAAAGTGCAGAAAAAAAATATGATATCAGATGACCATATCTGAGCTCTCAACCTCAGTCTAGATTCCTATGTATTCAACAAGTATTTGTTGAAAAAAATGAATGAATGATTTGAAGAAGATAATTTTCTTTAACTTATTTTAAACATTTGGTTATTATTAAAGGAAAATCCCTTTAAATCAAGCAATTTAATATTACACACTTTCCTTTTAGAATTTTCTTATTCAGAGGTTTTTTTTTTCTTTTTTTTCAAGTTCTTAAAGGTAACATGCTGGTGTATTCAGAAGATTTGTTTTACCCAGAATAAAGGAAGTGTGAGACTGCATAATCACTTTTTTATTGTGAAATTATTTTTATACATACTTTATGATTTGTTGTGACCTCTTCCTAAAGATAGCAATAATATATTCTTCTAATGAAATTGCTTTTGAAGACCTTGTAGAGTTAATAAATTATTTTACATATCAGATTTAATTATTTTTAGTAAAAAAGCAATTTCACAGTCAGATTGCTTTTCTCTCAGGGCTGTAATCAATGAATGAAAAACACTGATGGTAGGTTATCATACTTCTCTTAGCTATGATGGTCTATAAAGAATTTCCATCTTGATTTTCAAAACTGTCCTTAAAATATCACCAATTCAAAGTAGCAGAAATGAGATTCCTCCCAAAACAAAGCAAAAACACTAAGTCAAAAAAAAAAATGTCTGTCTATTTTATGGAGAAATCTATACACAGATGTTTTCAAAAGCATAATCTATTTCCGGTGTAGAAACATATTTTTGAGTATATAAACTTATTATGAAACTCACTTCCATAAGCATAGATTAGCATGAAAGAAAGTACTTAGGATTTTGAGGGATCCTCTATCTATGTCATAAAAAGAGTGAGAGACTGACCATGCAAATGGAAATGGCCAGACCATATATTAAAATAAAACTCTAATCCACAAACGCTGCAGTAAACATTCTCAGAAGCCAAACCACAGCCTCTTAACCAGTTTTCCCCAAATGGTAATGACTTGATCAATAAATGCCAGCTTCCCTCAGTTTGCTCCTGCTCACAATTTAGGGCCAATCAGAGCAAGAGACATATGCTCTCCTAACCAGACAGGCACGATGCTCCAGTTCTAGCAGCCTGCCTCTAGAGTCCTCATGCCAATAACCTCCAACTAGAGCCTTCCCTTTTTTTCCACTATAAAGCTTTCCCACTCCCATCTGCCTTGAGTCTCTGCCAAATGCAAGTGATGGCAGCTGACTCCCTTGCTTTACAGCAAGCTCTGACTAGCCTTTGCTTGTTCTATCTGGGTGGTCTTTGTTTATTTCCACAGGAGTTATATACATTTTTGTCTGTTTCAAATGAATACACGTAAGCAAATGGACAATCAATACTTACTCTATGCCAGAAGATCTATGAGATAAAATATGGTGATATTTTATAAATGGTAATGTGTTAGTGTTCTTTAAGATTCTAAAAGAAGAACCTTGGCCTTTTCCTAGACAAATAGGGAAGGAATATTTTCTAAATTGGTAAATCCTTTGACTACATACCTCAATAAGAATTTTAAGGCCTAGTGAAGGGCTTAGGTTTCAGGAAGAAAAAATAGTTTCCACTGACAGTACCAGAAGGGGAGGAGGAAAAACAACTCACATTTGCCTGCTTAAGATTCACATGTGACTATAGCACATTTGGCCTTCCATTTGCCAGAGTTTAGGAATTTAGATTTACCTCTAGAAACATTATTGACTATGGTAGAGTGTAAACTCCAGGAAGGCTTATATTGATAATAATAATGATAATAATACTAAAAACAATAAAAGATAATAGCAGCTATTACTTACCAAATGCCTAGTATGTATTAGCCTGCTTTAAATTCATCTTCTCATTTAAGTCTTATAAAAGTCCCATGAAGTAGAATTTACCTCTGTTTTAAAGACGAGAAAACTGAATCTTGGACTGTATAAGGACCTCCGAACTTCACATGACTAGTGGCAAAACTGAATCCATTCCCCTTAATGATCAGAATTAAAGCCCCTGCCAGATTGGTGATTCCTTTCTTTGGCATCTGTAGCTTAAATTTTATTGAGACTATTGATAGGCTACCTCTTGGAAAGATTGTTATTCTGGGATCTAAGAATTCTAGAATATACTGTTGTAATCTAATGTAGGAAGCGTGAATCCTCCGAGTGGGTCACTGGGATAAATGATGAGCAAGGTCACTCCTAACTTTACCCTTTGGTCCCAGAGCTACGTTTTTTATCTATTATGTTCATTGCACCATTGAATGGTTCTTGATTTAGGGTGGAAACCACATCCTAGAGTTTAGTGTCCCATCCTTGCAGGGTCACATCTCTAAGCTAGCACTTCAACTGAATATTGAAAATGTTGTCCCATTGCTTCATTTGACTGGAAGTCACAGGGAGTGCAATACGGGATTGCACTATCCTGTGTTCATGTGTCCACTGTCACATGTCCTTTGCTTTGGAGTGATTCTCTTGATTTGAGATGATGTTATGTGTGATGGTGTCCAGTGGATTAAACATTTCTAACTTTGTCAAGGCTCTGTGTGTAGGAAAGGCAAAGCTGTACCTGAAATTTGTGACAGTTCTAGTTGTAGCGGAGCAAAATTTGCCACCCCAAAATGTGTCTCTTTGGCGTGAGAATTAATTTAGGTTGATTATTTTTAAGAAACAGAAGACACAGAAAGTTCTTCTTGTTACTCTCCCCTTTAACTACCTAAAATAATTTAGATAAAGGACCCGTTCCAGAACAGAGCTATCCCCAGACGTATCTGCAAACAATATAGTATAGGTGTGGTGAGGGAAACTCAGCAGGGCCTAGAGATCAGAGTCCACTCTGTATCCCACTGTTCATTCACTAAACATTTGCTTTTCCATCTCCATTTGAATTTTCTTCCCTTTTGAAGTCCTAAACCACTACCCCCAGCATCCTCTTTTGTCTTTATCTGAAGATGGTATTTAAGGTGAGGGTTTTGACCATTTGGGGGAATTACTCAGTTTTCCTTGGTCTCTCCCATGTATACATGTTATTAAATTCGTTTGATTTTTCTCCTGTTAATCTGTCTCATACAAATTTAATTCTTAGCCCAGCCAGAAAAACCTAGAAGGTTAGAGGAAAATTTCTTCCTCCCCAACACAGTTGTTATAGATCATTACCCTTGCCAGGATTGAAGGTGTACAATGTAGTCCACTTGCCACCAGCTGGTTGTTTGGTCTCCTTGAAGGATGGTTTGTCTGCAATTGTACCAGGTTTAGCACTGAATGTCCACGGTCCTGGATAACCCCTCAGTCTTGGACTAACTGGGACTGTTGTCCACCGTCAGTGGTGCTTTATGGAGGCTTTGTTTCATTCTCTGCTGATGGTAGGTTGAACATGGTGCTGTAGCAGTAGCTAGATCAGCTTTGATGAATAGGAGCCTATACTTTTGGGCTTAGGCACAGGCTCTATCTTTGTCATTATGGCTTTTCCATTCACAGGCTCAGTGTGCCACCATTAGGGTAACAGTTGTCAGAACCTGGCTGATGGGAAATGGCTAACTTTTTTGTTTAGGCTTCTTATGTGATAAATGGGCACTCATGGACATCAACATGCAATACAAAGACTGCTTTATTATTACTCCCATAGTCATGCTTTATGCTTACACCCATAGGTCCATTCATGTGCCTTTCGCCGAGACTTCCTTATTTCTTATCTTTTTCTTCCCCCCAGTTCTCAATCAACAAGCTGAGGCATTTGTCAATGCCCATGATTCTGTGTATATTCTTTATTTTCAGATGCCCATGTCTAAAGTTCTGTTCCCTTTAACTTTGCTCCTTTTAATGTATCAGTTATTTATTTCTACATACCAAATTCCACCCCCTAAATTAGTGGCTTAAAGCAACAAGAATTTATTAATTTTCATGTTTTTTCTGGTTTGCTGGCTATAGATCAAGTTCATCTTATCCTTTCTGGACTCCTTTACGCATCTGCAGTCAGCTGGTGGGTCCATGGGCTCTGACCTGTCAAAGATGGCCTCAGCTAGAATGGGTTCATTCTCCTCCACATTCTCCTCTAGTAGCCTAGGCTAGGTATGTCATCATAGGAGTAGCAGAGTTCCATGAGAAAAAGCAGAAACATTCAAGACTTTTTCAGCTGGAGGATCAGAGAGTAATCAATCACTCACCATAACAGCCTGAATTACTTATGTGGGTAGATAAGTGGACAATCAAAGCTTGTAGGAATGTCTGAGAAAGTAAGGTCATCAAGCCATGAAAACGAGACCATGAAGAATGTGATCACGGTCATGTCTTTGGAAACTTTCACCTCTGTGGGAGGTGCTGCCGAACATGCGTTGGTGCGTTTGAGGCTGATTTTGGTTGGTTAGGCTAACAGCTGGGGAGACTGGTTGGACACAGAGTGTAAGGGAGGACTGAGGACAACCTGGGGCCCATCATTTCTCTCACTTCAGTGTTCAAATGAATATAAAAGTCTACCATTGTTTCTTTTCTGCTTTGTGTGTCTTGACACAATGATCACATTGATATGGACATTTCTTTCTAGATTTACTAAGGTAACTCACTTTTTATTTGTTCACTAAACATAATGTCATTCTCTCCTCCGGTCTCCTCAATACACTCTTTCCCATCTTTCCCTTGCCTCTTTCTCTCAATATTTTCACCCTACTTCCTTAGATTCTACACCCTGCACTTTTTGGACAGCTCCCTTTTCCTCAAATTTTGTCACTATTTTCTTTCAAATAAATCCTTACCTGACCTATAGCCAATTCTATTAGGCCACTGTTCTCTATAAATTAGATATAAATCAGTTAATAAATGGAGTCTGCTATCAATTGAGTGGCTTTATGGAGATCCATATCCTATAACATAAGATTGATTCTAATTGGGGAGTATAGACCCTACTGAACATCAGAGAAGAATTTTGGTGTAAGAACACTGCATTTGTTAAGTAACACAATGCATATTGTTACTGGCCTCATAAATGGATACATTTTCTGAGAAAACTACAGGTTGTAATTTTAAAAAATTAATAAGCTGCTATGGCACGGGCTGACATCCCAAAGAAGAATTCCTTAGAAGGGAATGATGCATGCTTGTACTTCACGTACAGCTTCAAAGACTTGTGAAGTCATGGATGAGGCTGGGTGTTACAGGATCTCATGGCAGCAAAGGAGTGGAATATGAAAGAATTCTCCTTTTGATATAGCCCTTTGATTTTTCAAAAGTCTGTTTTCTATGATGTAAGACACAGAACAATGCATTTGTGACATACATATTTTCACATTGTGAATATATAATGTGAATTGATATAATACACTTCTCTGCTACAAAGCTTAATGCATTTATTAATGGTGGATACATGTTATGTTTCAAAAAAGCCCTTACATTTGTGTTGTATTTTATACTCACTCAGGTATTATATGAATTTATATAACAATATTAAGTGATTAAGCTACAAAATTTGTTTTATAACAATAAATTGTATTAGGAATATGCATTTGAAAGTATAAAGGACCCAGAAGTATGAATAATACTCCAAAAGTGGAGCAGAGCCAAAACGAATACAAATTTCCCCATGACAAGTAATTTTATCCCTGTGCTTTAAAACTAAACCACTTTGGTGAATTTGAAAAAATATAATCTTTGGACTCAAATTCATTAGATTTCATTACTTTTCTCACTTCACATTTTTACATTTGTGTTTTCTGAGCAGACATAGATCCCTTAAAAACCTGCAAAGAAAATGTTGCTTATTTAGGGAATGTATTTAAAAATGATATTTTAGGGGCAGCAGAAAATTTTGTCAAAAGTCAGAGACTCAATCATATTTCTTCAGTCTTCATTTCAAACAATAAAAAAATTTTGGAGTAAATTTTAGATTGTTTGCAATGAAATTTATTAATACACAAAACTATTGAAAAATATTAAATGCTCTTATTAGAACATATGAATGTTGCTTTTGATAGATTTGCAGTGTAGGAGGAAGTGGTAGAAGAACTGTTGAATAATTTTTATGTAGAAAGGCATTATAAGGAACATATTTTTTAAAACTTAACTATATGATACAAGTCATGTTGAGTGAGTCACTGTAATTTTATAAAGGCATGGCTACTTTTTAAATGAGATGAAAAAAACCAAAGGTCATAAATCTAATGTATTGAATTTTTTTTTTCAATACTAGCCAATGATCATTGTGTTAACATCCTTAAAAATGCAAATATTAATTTTGTTCCTAAAGTATTTTAGAAATCATACAAATAAGCTCTAAAAAATAAAACAAGTGTTCTTCCCTGTCTGTGATACATATTTTCCCACAAGTACATATACACACTTGATGCAGAAAATAACCTAAAACTTAAGCATGGCAAGAGAAGCAAATTGTCATAAGCTTTCACAGCATCAAAATACTGACCATGATTCAGACAAACCAATTTATCATCATCTTTTAAGTATTTTTCTATAACCAATTTATTGTATTCAAAACTGTCATGTCATCCCTTCCCTTCTTGTCCCTTACCTTATTTTCCTTCCCTTTCCTTTTCAACAAGAGAAAACCTCTGTTCCTCTCATTTTGTGATTTGTTCTATTATAATGGTCTGTCAGCATATCTGGTTCTATCAGCACTACTGACAGTTTATGTGAAGTTGCACTGTCTTTGTAGCAAAGATTTTCCCTATAACCCTAGATGGACATCTTCAGATCAGCTTTTAAACACAAAACAAAATGAGTATTTTGTTTTTCTTATTATGAATATTCCATTAGTATATGATACATCTTTCATTTCTCTTATATACCATTTTCAATCTATATTTGTATATCAGGCAATTCACAGATATTCACTCTTTGTTTTTGTTTTGTTAGTTTAGAGTTGAAATAAGCACATATAAGATTAGCTGAGTATATTTATTTTCTTGGTATTTCCAGGGTAGCTCACAAAACAAATTTCTATTAATGAAGATGCAACATTACTGGGCTAGTTGTGTGCAGGAATTAGTGGTAAAATATCAAAGAGATATGCTTAATTTTTTAACCCAGGCTTTCCTAACCCTCACTAACTTTATAATGGCTCCCTTTCCCTGAGTAAAATACATTATAGAATACAAAAGGGATTTCTTTCATATACATGAATACTAGCTAGTTTACCCACTTAAAGAAAAAAGGGAAAAAGATAATTTGAAGAGGTAAAAGACAAATGTAAAATTAGAGGGGGTGAAAAGAGAAAAACAACAACCCCTGCCATATTCAAACTATACACTTTTATACTATGAACCTACAAATGCCCTAGATCCTGTGTCTGAATTACAGATTATGCTTTTAATGTCAAAAGCACAAATTGTCACATCACCATCTGATAGGGATCAGTGTATTTTGGACCCTGTAAAATAAAGACTCTGTGGGTTTCTGGTCACTAAGTTAACCCTATCTATCTCATTTATTTGGTGATTTTAAAAAATACCTTGGTTATAATTAAAGATCTCTGGAGAGGTGATTTTGCTACTTATCAACTGCTTGATCTTTTTATATAGGATTAGAAGGAAAGAGAAAACTACTCTGCGATAAGCATTCTGAGATATTGTTAGCCAGAGGGTTTAGCCTAAGGCAAGGTATCTCAAGACATTTATTTCCAAAATAGGAGTTTGTGGCTTCTGCATATCTATAAATTTGGCAACAGATTAACATTTAATGATCTGTGTTAGCTTTCATTTTTGAGTTAAGGTATACTTAACTATGCTTTATTAAATTGCAAAGGTGATTTATAAAGTGTAATCATTAACTTTTTACCAAAAATTAAAGCCATATATATACATATATATGTATAGAAAGCTGGTTTTCAAAAGGATTGATACCATGATATTTTTAAAAATTGGAAAGTTATAAAAATGTAGCTATTATATTTTGACTTTTGGTACCCTTTTCTCTGGGTCTCTAGGCCAGCTAAGTCCTTTTGGCTGATAGCACAGAATAGGGAACTCAATCCAAGAAAAAAGCTGCTACAATGTCTACAACAACCAGCCAAAAACACATAAAAAGTTGATTTTTATTTTTCAATCCAAAATCCCATTCCATAGGTAATGCCAATAATTTGAACAGGTCATGAAAATTGAATGTGCAACTGCTTGATTTATTCAGATTGTTTGCAACTAAAACAGCAGGAGATGCCACAGATGTGGTCCAGAAACTCGAGGGTATACAGGCTTAATTTAACTCCTTTATTCAAACACAAATTCTTTCCTAACTGATACTGTCATGGAGGAAGACATTTTCCTTCTAGGTTCTTCTGGATGGTCTAAATTAAATTTACATGAGACAGATTAACAGGAGAAAGTCAAACAAAAGTTTAATAACATAGAAGAGACCCAGGAAAACTGAATCACTCCATAAAATGGCTGAAACCTTCACCTTAAATACCATCTTCAAAAGAGGATGTTGAGGGTTGTGGTTTGGGACTTCAGAAGGGAAGAAGGAAATTCACATGGAGAAGGAAAAGCAAACGTTTGGTAAAAGAATGTTTGCTTGTGCATATAGAGAAAATGGGGCACAGAGTGAACTCTGATCTCTAGGCCCTGCTGAGTTTCTCCCATCACAACCAGCCCATATTCTTTGCAGATATGTCGGTGATAGCTATATTCTAGGAACAGGCTCTTTTTTAAAAACTGAAATACAGTTGATTTAAAATGTTGTGTTAGTTTCTGGTGTACATAAAAGTGATTCAATATATATATATATACTCTTTTTTAGATTATTTTCCAGTATAGTTTATTACAAGACGTTGAATATTGTTCCCTGTGTTATACAGCAGGACCTCCTTTTTTTATCTATTTTATATATAGTAGTTTGTATTTGCTAATCCCGAGCTCATAATTTATTCCTTACCCCATTTTTCCTTCGGTAACCTTAAATTTGTTTTCTATGTCTGTGAGTCCTTCTGTTTTGTAAATAAGTTCATTTGTATCATTTTTTTTAAATTCCACATTTAAGTGATATCATATGGTATTTGTCTTTCTCTGACTTACTTCACTTAGTATGGTAATATCTAGGTTCATCCATGTTGCTGCAAAGTCATTATTTCATTCTTTTTTATGACTGACTAATATTCTGTTGTGTATATATACACCACATCTTGTTTAGCCATTCATCGGTCAGTGGACACTTAGGTTGCTCCCATGTCTTGGCTATTGTAAATAGTGCTGCTATGAACACTGGGAGGAATGTATCTTTTCAAATTAGAGTTTTCGTCTTTTCCAGATATATGCCCAAAAGTGGGATTGCTGGATCATATGGTAACTCTATTTTTAGTTTTTTCAGAAACCTACATATTGTTCTTCATAGTGGCTGCACCAATTTACATTAGCAAAAGGCTGTTGATTTAAATTTTTTTAAGCAGTTAAGGGAGAGGAAACAAGAAAAACTTCTTGAATCTTCTGTTTCTTAAACATAATCAGCCTAAATTAATCCTCATGTCAAAGAGACACATTTTGGGATGGCCAGGTGTTCCCTTACAATATCAACCATTGTCTGAAGATGAGCCAGAGAATATGGGTCTGCAGGGAAGGGTTTAAAGGTACCCTGGAGATGCTGGTCTCCTCATCCCACAAAGAAGCTGTGCAAGGCCTGGGGAGCCAGCGAGCTTTGGCTAATTGCCCACTTTTTCCATTTATCCCAGTGCGTGTGCAAAAATTATTTCTTATGTATTCCATGACATTAAAAAAGGTCTCAAAACCATTTTTTCCTAGACAGACTTTCTTCTAAGGTAGAACTAGATAGGTACATCTTTCACATGAATAATAATTATTGATACTTAATTTTTGGGTAATATTTTACATATTAATATCATTCCCATAAGATGATCGGGTTGTGGGGTAGAGGTTTGTTACCAACTCACCACGGAGCCATGATTGTGCTGTTTAGCATTATGGAATCCTATTTAGCTGTGCTCTTGTTTCACCTTCTTTCTTCATTCTAAAGAAGGTAAAATGTAATACAATTCTGTTTCTTTCCCTATCTTCCTTGTTACTACACAAAGGTCATACTGATGCAAACACTCTTCTTAAACTTGCTAAACTAACCCACTTTCATCTACTCACTAAATTGATGTCTTTCTCTTCTCTAATGCTGTTAAGTTGTCTTCTCACCAATACTGTTCACTCAATACTATACTATTTGTTTTTATCCATAGATCAATAGAAATAGCTTTCTTCTTCTTATCTCTGTTAATGCAAGAGGCTTTTAAATAACAGAATGACATATTGGATTTTCTATCCTGATGTTTAGGGGAAAATAGATGCTGTCATTTGTTGAGTACTTGTAGTATTGCAGATACTTTTGAAATAATCTGTATTAGCTGTGAAAATTGGCTCTTTTTGGTTGTCTCTAAAAAAGTCATATCAGCAACAATAAAGTCCAGTTTAAAGTCAAAAGTACAAGGCTGGCTTTTTTTCAATTTGCATTTTCTCTACCCAAATAACTCTTATTGCATGTAGCCATACATATAATTTTCACAAAAATGAAAATGGTTCTGTATTGATTGCTTATATCTATGTTCCCTGCCTGTTTTATGTATGCTTCCATCCTAAGAGCCTTGAAATTTTTCTTGGTCAGTCATAAACACTTAGAATATCCCTTTCCCTCTTTTAAACATGAGAACCATCCAGCAAAGTTTCTATCAGAATTATTATTCAAACATATTTTTTGGCTGAAAATTTTTAACTGTGTTCAAAACTAGTGGAATAGTTTCAAACACTTGCTGAACATAACAAAGACAGTAAAACACTTGTTCAGTACAATCAAGAAACACTTTAGGTATTCTTAAACATCCCCAGAAATTCCAAATCTTTAGGGTGGCCACATTCAGGTGAGGGTAGTGTAGGAAGAAAATTAATGATACGTACTGTGTGCATACTTGCTGAGATGATAATGGTCCCTGGTTAAATTGTGACAGAACCACTGAGGTCAGAAAACAGAGCATACATACAAAGTGTAATATCCTCAATATAAATACTTCTGTAACATGCATTTTTCAAAGCAATGTGATTCTATATTGCTATAAGAAGTATTATATTCTACCCAAGGAAATTTCCATAAAGAAGCAGAATTGAAGAAAAAAATATACATTGCTAGATACTCTCCATACATAATTTAAGGGTTTCAAATTCTTTAGGATCTATATCATTCCAGCTATTCCACCTATGAAAATTGGCCTTTGATCCACATCTTAAGATTATTATAGAAAAGTCAAAAGAGGCCATAGGTAAAAATGTTCACACAAAGGATGAAAATACAGCATGCAAACTATGGATCTTGAATAGACCATATGGAGTCAGAAGTAAATTGTAAATAGCCATGGTAAATTGAATCTTGAGAATTATCAGTAGAATTAGAAATTTCTACCAAAGAGAATGTGATTTCACTGTATCACATTTGTTATTATTGATTTATAGTTTGTGATTTTATGTTTCTGCCCTTAATAAGCATTGACTGTGAGAGTATAGTCTGTGCTACAGATTAAGGTAGAGACCAAGATGATCGTGACCCAGTTCTGCCCTTCAAGGAAGTTAACACTAGTGGGAAGAACAGTAGTATAGGTTAAAAACAAACAAACAAACAAAAAACAAAACCAGAACTACATGGCTATCTTTGTTGAGGTCAAATGGTATTTACAGACTATCTGTACTTTAGAAATTCAGCCATGTCAGCAAAAGCAGTTGTAGTTGGGGAAGTCTTCTAGAAAATGACAAGATTTGATTGGAACTTTAAAGAATGGAGAAAATATGTCTAAACAGAGAGGAGATGGAGAGATCATTGCAGGAGGTGAGCAACCTTCCAGGAACAACAAGGAACTAGGGATTTGTGGTGAATAACTGAGTTTGGCTTAAGCAACTGATTTCCAATGGCAAACAGCTGGTGAGAAGATGGGAAAGGCAGGCTGGAGTCAGAAGGAAAATGTGGTCCTCCCCCAGGTAGTTGTTAGAGGAAACCTTTCAGGGCTGCCTGTCTCCTGCACAGCAGGTCTGAGGGAGAAGGTGGCACCAGGCAGGACTGTGTGAAAATTTATTATTGCCAATGTTTTTTTTTTTTTTTTTTTTAATTCATTTGGTGGGACTTAAGGCCTATGTAGGAGATTTGTCTGTATTTTTTCTTTTTGTAAAACTTTGTTAGTTCAATTTTTACCTAAGGCCTTATTTCCATGAAAATCTTCCTGAGCTGTCTGGAATATGGGTACCATTCCCTCTTACATAGACCCAGAAAAAATTGAAGCCCTGTCATATTTTTATTGTCCCTCTATGTGTAGGAAAGCAGTTCTTAAGCCTTCCTCAAAAGAGGAAATATCTCTCTCTGTTCCTAAGGACCTAAAGTGTTTCCACGACAACCAACTTATCCCTCTCTAAGAACCCTCTTACTTGTCCTGGAAGTCTCAGATGTACAACTGTGTGTTGGCATGTATTTTCTAACAACAACAAATAGTTTTGGTCTGTGGCCAATAGGATTAAATTGCTACAAAGTTTGTTGAATGCTCTGAGATTGACTGTGGTCTCCAATTTCAGAACTATTTACTATTTGCCAAACATCATGTAGACCCTCTGACTAGATAGACTGTTGTCTGGAAACACCATCATAGAGTTCTTAGGTTTGTCCTGGAGGCGATGTGAAATCAGATAATATGACACTCTATTACCAGCCTCCAGTGGTATGTTAGATCAAGAGTGAACATCAGGATGCCTTGGTTTAAGGAATCAAGCAAGTTGAATTTGTCAAGTCCCAGGAGTGGAGGTGACACAGGAAACTGAGAGGAAAGTTAGAGTAGCAGAGAGGGTAGAAGAAGAGGGTAGTGTTATGGAAGTCTTAGTAGAGGAGAGATTTCAAGAAAAGGAGATGATTAATGCCACAAACAGAAGATAACACACACACACACACACACACACACACACACACACACACACGTATTTTCTGTTACATTCAGCAATAAAGGTATCATTGGTGACCTTTTTCCAAAGCAATTTTAGTAAAGTGTTAGGGGAAATGAATGTGATGTAAGAAACAAGAAGACCCAATAATCCTTCAAGGTTCTTGGTAGTGAAAAGAAAAAGAAAGATTTTGGAAAGCTATAGGGTAAAAAGGGTCAATGGAATTTTGTTTTGTTTTATTTTTCAAAGTGGAATAATCTTGTGCATGTTTAGCTGCCGAAAACATGAGCAAAAAGAGTGAGAGAGACTGAATACACAGAGTTAAAAAAGGGTTAATTGACAGAGTAATATATTTGAAGAAATAGGAAGAAAAATGTAGGCGTTGTCATTGAGCAGAAATAGGGTATCCAAAAGGCATCTTAACATTCTTCCAAGAATGGAAGTAAGGAGAAAAAGTAGGTTCAGGAAAAAAGGAAGACAGATAAAGAGAAAGCATAGAAGTATGTTGGTAGCTGAAAGAGGATTAAAGTTAGTTTTTTTTAAAAATTTATTTTGATGTGAAAAATGATAGCATGTGTTTTGGTCTGATCATCAGGTTCCAGATTATAATGTGCTTGATGTGTCAGTAGGATTATACTTGTAGATCATGCTTGCTATGGATCATGTTTGATTTATTTTTCCTAATGAAACAGATTAAATCTTCTGCTTAGAGTGAGAAAAAATGTTTTTTTGCATGGTTAAGTTCAGCCTCAAAATCTCTGTTGCACCCATGCTGGTTTAGAGCATGAACCAGAGCAAGATAATAAGACCTTTAAATGAAACAAAACAAAATTCCTTATACTACTGTGTATCTCAGAGTCCAGAGAGATGGCAAGGAGCTCAATCACATAGGGCCTTGTGGACCACTGTAAGACTTTGGACTGTACATTGATTAAGGTGGAATACTTTTGAAGTGTCTATTGGAATTACAGGATTTAATGTATTTTAAAATTGTCACCCTATATGCAGTGGAGAATAGACTATAAAGGGTTAAGGATAGAAGGCAGCGGAAACAGAAATCTATTGTGATAATTCAGTGAGAGATGAAGATAGACTGGACTAGGGTTGTCGTAGTGCAAGAGATGTGTAAGAAGAGATTAGATTTGATGCATATTTTAAAGTTAAGAGAGGTGATATATTGATTCAAGTGAGATGTCAAAAAATAGAGGCATCAAGGTTGACTCCAAGATTTTAAAATTTCAGTTACTGAGGTAGAAAACTAAGAGTTTTTTGCAGGGGAAGGGTAAACCTAAGGTCTCTCATAGATGTCTAAAAGGAGATGTCAAGTAGCAAGTGTGAGATCTGAGTTTATGAGGGAAATTTAGTTTGGAGAGACAAGTTAGCAGTTAGGTTTAGTTAGCATGTTCATGTCATTTAAGGTAATGCAGTTGGATGAGATAACCAAGGAAGTGACTGTAGGTGGAGGAGTGATGGACTCTGAGATGTGCTTCATGATGTGCCATTATTTTAGAGGCTGGAAAAATTAAGAAAAACAAGCAAAGGAGACTAGGGGAAAGTTAACTGTGAGGAAACAAGAGTAAGTAAAATAGACATATATCATAGAAGTCAAGGGATGAAAAAATTACAGATATGAGTTAGTGGAAAAAAATGGAACACTTGTTACGTTTGATAGATTAGGAAGAGAATTAAGAATTTTCCATTGGTTTTGGCAATCTAAAGGTCATTGGTGACACTGAAGATAACAGTTAATGTTAATGTGGAGTAACCAGGATAAAAGAGTGATTGGACTGAGTTCAAGAGAGGAGACAAATTGGGAATGATGGGTGTAGAAGCTACATTTAAAGAGTTTTATTTTAAAGGGAAAGCAGAAAAATGTGTTGGTAACTGGAAAGGAATGTGAGGTCACAATTTTAAAAATAGTTTTTTTTAATATGAGAAATAGCATTTGTTTTTGGCTGGCGCTTATGTTTCAGATCAGAAGGAAGAATTAATGATGAAAGAAAGAAAGGAACAGTAGTGGATCAGTGATGGGATCCACTGCAAAAGTGGAAGAGCTTGGCCTTGTGTGGGATTTTGAACAGTTTATCCTGGCAACAGGAGGAAATTCATAGGATACAAGTAGGGAGCCAGATCAGCTGGCAGATATGGTGGTGATCATTGGGGAATTTAACTTTCTCTTCTGACATTTTTGTCCCCAGAAGAATATGAATAAAGGTCATCACCAGAAAGTGAGAATCATGGAGGAGGTATTGGATGCTAACCGGGAGAGCAAGATTTACTTTTACTATCTCATGTAATAGTATAATTTTTTCTATCTCATCAAAATCTCTGGTCCACTGATTCTGTCATCTTTTTTCATCATCCATCAGCCCCCTCCTTGCTTCACTTCATTTCTTAGCCCATAGCATGATAGTCTAATCACTTCCTGGAAAGTACTCTCAACACCCTGGTCTCCTTAGACACTACTCATGTGTGGCTGGTGGGAAGCATACATTGGTTCAGTGCAAGAACCTCCTTTATTTATGATTGTATTCATGCTGTTGAATGCTATAGGAAAACACTATAGGGCAAGGTTGCATGATTTCATTTTAATTACATAAACATAAACTTAATCGTTAATACTTATTGAACACCTATTTTTATCTAGAAAATTTGCTTGTTCATCTTCTGACCGTGGTTTTTCTCTCTTCTTAACTTACTTATGTCTCCTTCCTTTCAAAATAATGACTTTACCTCATACTTCACTAAGAAAATTGAAGCCATCCAGTGGGACGCATTCATCTTTCCATCACCAAACTTATAAATCTACCTGCAGCTGCAACGATATTTTCTTCATTTTCACTAAAACGGTGATGATGAGAAAGTGTCTCACTTTCTCAAAGCCCAAATCTTCCACATATGCGACTGATCCCATTCTTCCTTGTCTTTATAAAGACATATCTCTTCTATTTTCCATCTGTCCACTATATCATAATTCTGTTTGTTTCAATCAGCATACTACCTATTTTTTGTAAAATGAAACTCTCGGTGCTTCTTGTATTTAAATTTTCACTCAATTTATTAAATCAAAGATTTAATATGCTTGGTTTTCTTAAAAGTTTCAAAGATGTAGAAAAATATATGCAACACTTGCAATGTATCTCAATGATTCCAAACTTATCATTATGTCTACACATAGTTCTAACATAAATTATCAGTACCATTCACTTATGCAATTCTCTTTTATTTTCGTACCAGTATTGTAACTGCAGTTACTAATCAAGCAAAGCTGCACTTACCTGAGCAAGGAAGGTAGGGTAGCCATTCTGGCTACGGCCAGTTGATTCTTGCCCAGAAATCGTAGGTATCCCTAGGGTGATTGAAACTCAACCCGCATTAGGTATGTTGTGTCCCTTCTCAGTTTAAATTTTGCCAGCCACTTCTATGGCACTTTCCAAATCCTGCCTATTAGCAATGGCTTCCTGTGTCATTGAAATTTAACTTTATTTTTGAAATTCAGGATCTCTGAGCCAGCAGAATTTGTTTCCCATGTTTCAGTTTGGCACCATCCTTTGTATCATTTAAAAAAAAGAAGTTTTTGACCCTTTCTTAAATCTCCTAAACAACTTTGACTTAGTGTATCTAGGATGTAATAACCAGATCTTTAGTTTTTTATGCTTTCAGCTCCTGTTCTATGGTATAATCTATCAGAATCTGTAAAATAGCAATACTACAGATATGTTCCAGCATATCCTCATTTAAAAGTGCTTTCTTTTTCTCCAAATATGCCTCATTTATTTACTCCTCTTATTGTCACAAATTCTTGATAGAGCTGTTGTATAACCAGTGTCTACTTCTACACCTAAGATAAGGAAGAATAATACTCCTACTTCACACCTAGGATCATTTTTATTATACTTCTAGTCCTCCTCACTCAATCTTCTACTTAAGATGAGTGACATGTGCTATTGGTGATTTTGGGAAAGGAAAAGAATTTACATGGATGGCTTTTGAATTAGTTAAGAGTATGAGTTATGGCTAGTGAGAAGCTGCTGCATAGCCCAGGGAGATCAACTCGATGCTTTGTGACAACCTAGAGGAGTGGGATAGGGAGGTGGGAGGGAGGCTCAAGAGGGAGGGGATATGGTGATATATGTTTACATATAACTGATTCACTTTGTTGTACAGCAGAAACTAACACAACATGGTAAAGCAATTATACTCCAATAAAGATGTGAAAAAAAGTGAGTATGAGTTAAAAACACAAACAAAAACATAAAACATAAAATAAAAACCAAAACAAGAACCTTGCAAAGACTCATTGGATTTAACAGAAGTTTATTTCACTCTCAATTTTTGGCTTAGAGGTTGGCAGAAGTTTCAAGGGGGTTAAGCATGCTGGCTGAGGAACATCTATTATCTTCAACACCTGGCTTCCATTTCCTGACTGAAAGTGTCTGTTCCAATTATCACAGTTTCCCAGCCAGCAGGAAGGAGAAAAGAGGAAATGGAGGGAAAGAAGCCTTTTTTTTTTTTTCCAAGATGTCACCTGTGTGTTGCACATATCCCTGTACTCTCAATTCAGTTGAGACTGTGGCCACTTAACCACGAGGGAAGCTGAGAAATTTTCTTTTTATTTGGGCTTTCCTGGCTCAAAATCAAAGGGAAATGTAGGTTGTTAACAGATGGGTGAATGGGTAGTGAGGGGTGATTAGCAGTTTCTTCTCCTCTGGCCACTCAAATATTAGTGCATATCATCTCCCACACTTTTCTCCAAAAAGATAGTACAAAGTTCCATTCTGCACAAAGTTCACCATCTTTGGGTAATATGTAATGCTCTCCACTGAGTCGGGATGTTACTCTTCAAGGTCTGGTGACATATACCTTGATAAACAAATTACTTCCCTCACTCCCTAGTACACATACACACACACACCCCCTAATACACAGTATAATGGAAACAGAATATTGTCAATAAAAGCCCTATTTTGGCCATTCAGAATTGGAAAGAGTAGGAAACACATAGCCCTCACCAGTTCGTAATAATGATGAACTCCTACTTGGGCAGGAATTATAAAGACTTTCTCAATTTTCAGTGGAAAAGTTCCTTGGTTAGACCTTTTCTTGTCTTGTTTGTCCAAGCTTTTGGCTTGCCTTCTGAAGATTCTTTCATGTCTATTATGTAGTCATTGTTTTCAATCATTTATGCTTTTTTTTTTATTCACATTCTTCCATCTATTCTTCTTTCCTCAAAGTAACCGAGGTTACATGAGGCTATTTAATAGAAAAAAAATAATTTTGGCTGGGAAGAAACACTGTAATATGACCTTTGCCACCATATCTGAGAAATCTTAGGGAGATGTGTTAGACTCTGGAAAGTAATTTTATCTTTTTTAGGTAGAGTTATACAGGAAAACTAGTATTGCAATACTGTTGGGTACTCAGATTCTACACTTATAGTTAATTCAAATTGCAAACCACAGGACAAGAAAACATCCTTTGGGAGAAAAGTGTTCCATTTTGTCTCTGTTTGTAACCTGGCTAATTCTTGCCTGTCTTCATTAATCTCTTTCAGGATCTTGCTAAAAGCAACAAGTTGAAGTCACAGAGTACTGCACACTTACCTTTTCTGAACTACTTATAGGTTTGGAAAGCATGTGGTTTGCCTTCCACACTACTGTAGCTGACCAAATATTTTTTCATGACATAATAAGGGTTACCAGATTTTAAAAATTTTTATGTTCTTGATGCTCACAGCCCACCTGAGAAGCCAATGCTTCATTCAAGATTTTTATTATGGCAGCACAGCATTGCTAAGTTCCAAATTATGTATTAATTATGGTGTAGCATAAGTTACTGTAACAATTAGGCCCCCAAATACAGTCAGTCAACAAGAGAAAATCTTTCATGCAAGAGTTCAGAGGGATATGAAACTTCTAGGGTGGTTAAGTGGCTGATCCAAAAGATAATTGAGAGATTCAGGCTGGTGGAGTGGTTCTGCTATCCTTGACATGTAATTTCCATCTCTGATATGTTTTTGTTTCCATCTCTCTGAACCCAGACAGGGAAAAAGAGAAATAGATGATAATATACTTTCTTTTTAAGAATGGGACCTGAAATTTGTTTGTCACTTTACCTGCCATTTAATCTGGACCATACCAGAAGCAAGAAAGACTGGGCAATTTGGCCTCTATACATCCATTTGTCTTGCTAAAGTTCAGTAGAGAGGAGGTACAGTTCTAAAATCATGAAGGGAAATGTGGTACTGGAAGACAATTAGTAGTCTCCACCACATCTACCTAGAGGATAGATGCATTCATCTACTGTTCATGCTATGTAGAAAATGTGTTGGGATTAAGGCCCCAGATCTGTCATTTAAGTACTCTTGAAAGCGAATTTCTCTATGTACTAGGCTGAGGGAACCATTTTTTTCTTACACATAGATGGATAAATGAAGTCTGTTCTTCAGACCAAATCTACCCTGTGGATATATCCTATGCTTTATAAGAAAAGGAAAATATAAGGAAACATATATTGGCCACACAGCTTTAGTCTCCACTTCAGCTTTACTAGTTATAAATTTGTTATTTTGATCTCTATAGCTCTTACTCCTACATGTATTTATCATTTGATTCTGAAACTGGTAGGGAAGAGAGGGTATAATTTATCGGTCTTTTAAACTTCACAATCTTCTATTTATTCTTTAACATAGATTTCTGACCTGGTAATAGCTCCTCTGCTCTTCTAAAATTTTTCATGTCCAATTCACCATGATCTTCATGTTTCCTCAATCCATAGATATCTTTTAGGCCTCAACTTACTTAACCTCTTAGTGGTTCTTGTCAGAGTTAGCTACTTGTTTTTTGTTTAACTGCCTTCTTATTTGTTCACATGATTTCATACTTCCCTGATACTCTTATTATCTCACTGGTTGATTCTTCCTCTTTGACTCTTCTTTGTTTATTTAAACTCTAATTATTATAGCTCCTGAGGACTTGGTTATCAAATTTGTTTTTACATTCACTCTGTGATAAGTTGTACTATTGTTTGCAAATATTTATTATCCTTTACTCTTTCACTGTTAACCTCCCAATGAATGATTATAATTTTTCATCCCTTTGGCCAAGTGACTAAATTTTGTTAACATTGTGTGAGCAGATCTGCTATATGCCATATCTGAGCAGGAGGTAAAAACAATGACATGCTTTGGCTTAGCTTCTCTTGCTTTTCCCCTCTGGTATAAGAAAAGTCATGTTCTTGGTTAGAGCTGTCCCTACTCCCTAGCCTGTAGTATTAGAGGACAAATGTAGAAGACTCAAAACTTCCCACAGGTAAGAGCAGAAGAACAGTTATCCCACAGAGTACATACAAAAGGAGTGAAAAATAAACCTGTGTTGTTAGCCATGAGGTTTTGGGGATGTTTGTTACACAGCATAGATTATCAAAGCTGACTAATACAAACATTGGCACCTAGAAATGTTGTACTCCTAAAACAAAAATGTGGTACATGTAACATTGGCTTTGGGACCAGTAGAAGGAAGAAAAAAATCTCCCCAAAATGTTATTAGAAACTGGAAAAAGAGTACCCCATATTATGCAGTTAGGAAAAAAAAAAAACAACCCATCAACTGTGATAATTTGGAAGGCAGGTAATGTGTCTAATAGAACTGTGGCTTTGACCTATAAGGTTTGGAAAGTAAATGTTATTATGAGGGTTAGGTATTACGTTGCATTGGATATAATGCTACCAGCAAGAAATGAGCTCAGGAAAAAAAAAACAACCTGCTTGTTTTCAAGAAAGGATATGAAGGAAATTAGAATTTTGAATATCTGAGACTTGCAGGGTTAGGAAATATAATAGGTTCTCTTCTATAAACAGTAAATATAAAATTGAGAAATGTTTTGAGACCCCAAACCTCATTGGGATGCATCCTTAGGTCAAAGACCAAATCATGATTGTAGCTATTAAGACACATGCTCAAGGGAAAACACAAATCATAAGCATGGTTTAGCTCTTTGTTAAAAATCTCATAATAGATTTTAATGTATTTTATTTATTATTGAATCTCCTTTTGTAAATCCTTTTAGTTGAGTAAAATAGTTCAGAATAGGTTAAGCTAAGAGTGTGATCCAATGAAAGGCAGGCATACTGAAAATATCCATAATTAATGTAAGGAGAAAAAAATGTCCCCAAAATAACAGTTTGTATGGCTATTGGAATATTAAACTGATTAGCATCAAATTGGTAAAAAAATAAAATTCAACCCTGTTTTTGAGAGATTTGTAACTTTAAAATCACTGCTGATATGTATCAGAAGAGCTTGTGACTATTCAATATGTAAAATGAACTTTTAGCTTCTAATTTCTATTGTAAAGAAAAAGGCAGAAAACTCTCATCACATGTTGCCAAGGAGACTAATCAAAAGGAAACTCTTCCCAGAAGGCAAGGCTTAGACCCATGGAGAAAAATGAACTGAGGAATTCCTCCCAGCAGACAGAACCAAAAACTAATTGAGGAACATTCTCAACTACCAAGAAGAGGGATCTCTGCAGTGTTTGTCTAGCTGAATTTTAGATATTGTTGGACCAGTGATTGATTGCTCTGTGTCTCTCATTATTCTCTTTTCAAACGGTAATGCTTTTTGGTGGATAATCTACCATTTTATGATGGATGTGTGAGCTGGAGGAGTGCCATCATTTAGATATAAAGTAGAGATTATCACAAAATGATGGATTCACAGTCTGATGCCCTGATTGGATAAGACATTTAGGATGTCTTCCTTGAGGTGTGTTTTCTTTGTAGGGGAAAAGGAAATAAATATTTGTGACTATGAGGTTAGACTGTGTTAATAGTCTATTGTTTACAAATATTTACTTCTCCTCTCCTCTTTCCCCAGTCCCTGCAATTGGAGAAGTATATTTTTTCATTTCATATTTTTTAACTTAAAAAAATGGCCGTGAGACTTAATTTGGCCAAAAGAATATGAATAGCCATGATGTTTAGCAAACTAAAGCATTAAATGTGATTGCATGGAATATCTTAGCTTCTTGATTATGCTTCTTCCACAAAAAAAGGCATAACTGGTATAGGGGTTGCTCTTCAACCTACAACCCAGAATGAGAAAACATATGGAGCAGAGAATCAGAGAACCTACAGTATATATATATATAAAACATGAGCAAGAAATGAACTTTCATTGTAAGTTTCTGGGATTTTGGCATTATATGTTTCACAGCATAAAAATGTCATGGCATCTAGCTGCCAAGCACATTTCTTGAGTTTGGGAAATTTCTTATGAGTTGAGTTCCTCCAGTCCAAGGTAGAAACCAGGTATTTACTCTCCTAGACTCCTTTGCAACAAAGGCACAGACTTGGAAACTAGCGCCTGCTATCTAAGCATGTCTACAATGAACTTCAATTCACAAAACATTAACATGAGGAAACAGGTGCCACATGGGACCCATGTTTAGCTGAGGATGGCAATAGAGGCTTTTAGGACCAGTGATGAGAGAGAATTAGGCACCAGTGCCCAGGGTCACTGATGCCAAGAGAGGTAGAAGCAGTCACAGGGGTTCTTCACTGGCACACTCCTACAGTATAGTTTGGGCATAGTATCTTTTTGTGTGGCCTTCAAGCTTGTTTTCTCTGCCTTCCAAAATGTCTGTGAGCTATCTAATAAGCCAATAAGACATTTTACTTCTTTAACTGTGCTATCATGTGTTCTAAGTTTCTTTCTTTCTCTTTTCCCTTCTCTCTTCTTCCCTTCCTTCATTCCTTCTTCCCTGCTTCCCTCACTCCTTCTTCCTTTCCTTCTTTTTCATGATCTATGAATGAATCACCCTACTTCCTATATATGGTTAAACCCTACATTAGAAGTTCTCCATGGTCTGGATACACTTAACTTCTGAGAGGTTCTAGAACGCTGTATTTTTTGCAAACTCAAGGTCTTTGCCAATGCTGTGCTATTTGCTAGGGCTTCTTCTCATAGCTCTTCTTAAGGCTATCTTTTCAACTTTTAAATTCCAACTTAAATGTGTTCCATAAGGTGTTCTACTCTGATTAACATATAAGGATGCCACCTCCACGTTCCCTTCACCATCCAAATTCTCTCAGAGCATCCTTTCTATTTATTTTGTCCATAAAACTAAAAATTATAATTATTTTGTTTTTTGGTTTGTTTTCTATTTTTCAGAGTAGAACATAAGCTTCTTGACAGAAGAGGTCACCATATTTTGGTCACTGTTTTATCTCCATGTTCCATCAAAATATACATTGTGTGGTAGAAACTTAATGCAAATATTTGAATGAATGAGTGAGTAGATGGATGAGTGAGAATAGGTTAGGAGATGGAGAAGTGTGATGAAGGTTTCAGAATGGTCACTCTGAGGAAAGGCAGAGGAAAATAGTCAAGGATTTCTAAGCAGTGTTTAACGTCCAGCCATGGCTGGAGAACATTAATGTGTAAAACATCTACATTTTTATGCTATTTTTTTTCTCTCAATACAATCCAGGCTGGGTGGAAAAGAGAGTGTTGAAAGAGGCTGCTGATTGACTGGAGAAAATGGGGGAATCAAAAGAGGTGAAGTCCAAATGTAGCACAATTAAGGAAGTCAGAACAGTAGAGGATACCAGTTATAATCAAAGTACAGTGCATCATTACATCTTAAGCTTTCTGAGGCTGAAAAATGATAAGTGATGATTAATTCTAGAATGTAGCCATGTGTATAAATACTGAAATGAAATGTGAAATTCACTGGAGATCAGAGAAAGGTGAGGATGGGTTTTGGATGACTCGTCTAGATTTTGAAATCAGCCAGGGTAACTTTTGCTATTCTATTTTTTAAAACTCAACTTTTCCATTACCAAATAATTTAATTTGATGCAAGTCAACAGACATTTGTTAAGCATACAATCCAGCTCTAGGTAGGCCTGTGCGAATAAGGTAAGGCACCCTTTCGTCTGCGCAAAGAAAACCCTAAACTTGAGTGCACAGTTTGGGAAACATAGCATGGATTGTATCATAGGTCCCACTGCTTCTTTAGACTTAGTACTGTCAACAGAAAAGAAAAAAGCACAACATGAGAGCTGTGAGTTAAGGTTTATTTGGAGAAAAATGAGGACTACAGCCCAAGAGATGACATCTCAGATAGCTCTGAGGAACTTCTCCGAAGAGGTGGGGGGATGGTCAGTGTTATCTATGATTTTAGTAAAGGGGGATACCTGCAGTTGAGCACACATTTTGGCAGAGGCTTGCTGCTAGTCATGAGGAGCATATGTCGTTATTAATGATTTTAGTACTTTTCTAGATATGAGAAGATGCAAGAAATTGGAGTCATAAAATCTTCTCCTGAAAATATCTAAGTATGTGAAGGCTTGTTCTGCCAGTTTTTCACAGAGCACAGAGTGCCTCATTCCTGATCTCCACCCTGAACTTCTTTCAGGGTGTGTTGAAGGTCAATGGCTGCAGTGGCTAGTGACTTGATCCTTGTAGAGGCAGATGGCAAATGCCAATTTTTAGTTGGCAATACTTTTGTGCTTGGTACATCTTGTACAAACATATGTTGTGGCCCAAAAGACACTCTATGACAGAAATTGTCAGAGGAGAGGAAAGGAAAGGCAAGGAATATTGCTGAGTCCCTAACAGATACCAGCCATTGTGCTAAGGATTTTAAACATGTTATCTCTTTTAATTCTCACCGCAGTGTCACCGGGTTGACATGTGTTGTAACAAAATAGCTTCAACCGAGGAGGTCAGCGGAAGACCCAGACCAGCAATCTCAGTCCCACGATAGTAAGCAAAGAATAGCAAACTACCACTTTAAGCTTAAGCACAAAGCAAAGTTTATTTAAGCATAGGTACACTCTCAGAGAGGGAGAGTGGGCTGTTTCTGTGAATTGAAAGCAGCATTCCCATACAGGCTTAAGGGCACTTTTAAGGAGCATTTTGCAGGGTGGTGGGGGTGAGTGACAGCGGATCATTATTTGATTGACAGTCCCAAAATATGTAACAAGTTTACTGCTACGCATGCTCTCACCCTTGAATTGGTAAGAAATGCACACGGGGCTTGGGGGTGGGGTGGGGGTGCGAAACCACATGTAGATTTTGCTATAATGATGGTATAATGAGTTTGGGTTTACTGTAGGTTATACCCCTGTCTGGTCTGGGCATGCGCAGCCCGGGGAATTTCCCTCGTGTTACTGTGCCCCTCTTTATCAGGATAAGCTGCCCACCACACGACCATAGTTTTACCCGTCTGGGTGGTGTCAAGGGAGAGTCCCGAGATGGCTGGTTGTGTGACTAGATTTCGTCTTGGTTTTCTTACCACTGTCACCTCCTTGCTGCTAATGTCTGACTAACTACCTAACACAACAATATATAGTCAGAAGTTATCTCAATGTTCCAAGTAAGGTAATTAAGTTTCAATAAGGTAAGTAGCCTGTCCAAGTTTAAACAGCTTTATTAAGTGGTAGAACTGTAGTATGAGCCTTTTCAGTTAGTTTTTTCCAGTTCAGCAGTCGAACACCAAAGTACGTGGCTTAGAGCAATGCATTTTAATTTTTCCTCATAATTCTGTAGGCTGTCTGGCAATTCTTTCAGTCTGAATCCGTTTGATTAGAAAGAGACTGAATAGTCTAGGAAACCTCACTCACATATTTGGGATAGATGGAGTGTCTAGGAAGGCTTGGGACCGCTCTCCATATTGTTTTTCATCATTCAGGAAGTTAGCCTTAGCTAACTTGGAGGATTTTTAACACCGAGAGATGACAACCACCCAGTACTCAACACTTTTTAAGACTCTAGATTGTATTTTCTAATGTTCCATTGAGTGAAGTATGTCATATGGCTAAGCCCATATGGAGAACATTTCTCCACCTCTTAATAGGAGAGGCAAAGTCACATTGCCAAGGGACATGCATGTGGGGAAAGGAGGAATTTGTGGGCATTTTGCAACCTACTATATGAACCTAATTTCAAACTCATGCTCTTTCTGAAACAGGAGGGAAGGGAGCAGGGCACAACCTTTAAAAGAATGACATAGCCATAGGACGTGACAAAGACTGGTTAGAACCAACTGGGTCCAAGATGAAGGAAGATTTGACTTGCAGTAGACCTTGAGCCTCATTATATGCTCATTGTAATATATTAGCATGCTAAATGACCTACCCACCAGCACCATGACAGTTCTGAGGCCAACCATAAGAGGTCAAAAAGTGGGCAATGGCCCAATTCCTGGAAATCCCTGCCTCTTCCCCAAGATAATTGGAATAATCCTTCCACTCATTAGCCTATGAAATTACCCAGCTCATAAAAACTAACCACACCATATTTAGAGGCTCTTTTGCCTTCTGAGATGGCCCACACCCTGTGGAGTGTGTTTCTCTCTAAATAATTCCATTTCTTACCTATCACTTTGTCTCTCACTGAATTCTTTCTGTGACGAGACATCAAGAACCTCAAATTCACCAGATACATTTCTACTATATCACATTGTTCACTGACTGTTATTAATTCTAAATGAAAACAACATTGTCCAAGCCCTTGTGGAACTGTGAAAATAAAAGGAAACTGATATTTATTTAGAACCTGTATTATACACTTAGCATCATCCTAGGAATTTCTCATTATGTCATAATCATATTAAGGAGCTAGTAATCCTGGGGAATAATGTCTCTCTTCAAGCAGTCTAGAAGTTATTAAACAGTTTACCGTTTGTTTTAGAATTCAAATTAAATAAATGAATGAAATAAATGACTGTAGAGATATCATAGACCTGTAACTTTGATGAAAAAAATTTTAAGTCATCTTTTTGGATGATGAGATTTTCCTCCCAAAGGTTCTATTATGTAATAAAATAAAGTTAATTTCAGGCTGTAAAATATGGCTACCATTTTAACCATAAAATATTCTGAGAAAAAATATATACACATGCATGTATAATACATAGCATTTGGTCAATTACCTATAGACAAACTGGATTTATATGGATGGGTGGCTACCATAATAATTTCAAAAATTCTTTCAGGATGGTCTTGATAGGTCTGTTAAATACAATCAATTTGACTTAATTATTGTTACCATTAGCCCTGTTATACCAAGTGTTAGTCACTGAGTTAGATGCCTTCCACAGATTTTCTCTTTTAATCCTCACAATAACATGAAGAGTAATATTATTACTCTTACTTCATGTATAAGAAAATCTCTGAGGAAGAGGGATTTTAAGTAAATTGCCTACAGTCCTATTAGTTAGCCAAATGGTAGAGCTAAAATTTTAGTCAAGTAGTTTTATTCCAGAGTTTGAACATTTAACTAATAAATTTTTCCTGCTTCAGTTTCTATCGACTATTTTTATGATTAATTACTTAATAGTCACATCAACCACATCAACAGCCACTAAACCTTTAGGATAGCCCAAGTTCTTTGCTGATATACTATCATGGCCAAGAATAAAGACTACCAACTCAAAGAGATTACTGTTGCGCTTTCTACTCCATTTGTAAAGGAAAATTCAGAAATACACTGTGGTGCATTCTTTAAACTCTCTCAAATATTCTTCTTCTTCTTTGGGGAGATGTTTAAAAGCTAACCGGTGCTTCTCATCTGAATACAAATTAGGTTCGACTAATAAGATGCACTTGTGTGAGGTCTGGAAGGTGACAATAAGGCAGAACCCTTCTTCCTGAGGTACTTGGCTGTTTGAAACAAAGTTTGAAAGCATGCTGATGTCTGGCACCAGCCTTCTTTCATCCACTACCCCATGTACAGCTTGAATCTGTGGATGCTCCATCAGATGCATGAATCCATAAACTGCAGCTTTGCTTACCTCTTCCCCTACTTCCTGTGTTTGAGAAGTAGTTGTGGTGATAGTGAGTAGAGCGTGTAGCAGCAGCTTCTTGCTTCTTGACTTTCTCAAGTGGTCATTTCAGAGATGACAACTCCCATGATGATAAAGGAACTGCAGTAAATGTACATGAAAAGCAAAATTCCAAACTAAATATATAGAGTGATCTCATTGGTAGAAAAAAATCTATCATGTATGCAGATATGTGAGAATTCATTCTTCAGAATATTGAAATGCAAATCACTCAGAATATTTCTTTGAGAATTAATTATTCTATTTGGATATCTAGTATTATATAGTATTTTGGATTTTTTTTCCAGCTGTCGGATATATTACAATTTGAAATGTTATTACATAGTTACTGTGTGATGATTGTATCACATTTTAGACTATAGTTTGCTCTATAATCTGTGGTTTACTTCTTTATTTTCATAATATTTGTATCTGATTGGAATGGATCAACTAATATTTCCACCAGGAATCTGTTTACTTTGGTTATTTTATCAGATTATATGTAGAAGATTAGTGTTAGAGAAAATGTCCAATCCAGTTTTACAGGTGATTAAACTGAGGTGGAGAATATAAGGGGCTTTGTCAGGAAACACATTTATTTAGTATTAAATTGGGAACTAGGAACTCTGACTGGAACAGCTGAGTTCAACATTCCTTATACTATTCCACACTGCTAAAGACAAGGAGAAAATTATAGATGAGATAAAGGAAAGAGAAAATGAGATTAGAACAATAGCTGTTAATTAGGACTCATTCCAGGACGTCTCAGGTAAATTCTTTTCCAAAATACGTACATGTAACACAGCATGTTCCAAGATGACTGAATTTGAATCTCTGGGGTTTGAGATGTCTAGGTGACACAGATGTGCATGGCCACTTAAGAACTACTGGGCTAGAGGAGATGCTGTGTGGTAAAGGTCAATATGTAAAAATCACTCCTGAAATGTTCTGTTTAAACTCCATTCTAGAGCCTTATCTTTATTACTGGGCACAGCGAAAGACACCACTGACCAGATTCCTTCTTGAAATTCTTCCTTCTCTTGGTTTCTCAGACTTTGTTCTGGTTCTATTTCTTGACTGCTTTCTTTGAGTCTGCTCTGTGGATTCCCTTTCCTCTGATTGCCTTTTTCGGTTTGTTTGTCTGTTTGTTTGTTTTTATTTTATAAACAACAGGAATTTATTTCTCACGGTTCTGGAGGCTGAAAGATTGGGATCAGGTGCAGGTGGTCAGGTGAGGGAACTCTTCCGGGTCCCAGACTCCTTGCATCCTCACATGCAAAAGGGGCAAAGGAGCTGTGAAGAGTCTTTTTTTTCTTTGCACAGATTTAATTAATTAATTAATTAATTAATTTTTGTATTTCTTTTTTAATATCTATTTTTAATTGAAGTATAGTTGATTTACAATGTTGTGTTAGTGTCAGGTGTTCAGCACAGTGATTAAGATACACACATATATATATAATATATATATTTGTTGGTTATCTATTTTACAGATAGTAGAGTGTATATGTTAATTCCAAACTCCTAATTTATCCCTCCCCCACCCCTTTTCCATTTGGTAACCATAAGTTTGTTTTCTATGTCTGTGGGTCTATTTCTGTTTTGTAAATAAGTTCATTTGCCTCTTTTTTAAAATTTTATTTTAGATTCCACATATAAGTGATATCATATGATATTTATCTTTCTCTGTCTGGCTTGCCGTTTGCAACAACATGAATGGACCTAGAGATTACAATACTAAGTGAAGTAAGCCAGATGGAGAAAGACAAATATCATATGATATTGCTTATACATGGAATCAAAAAAAAATGTACACCTCTGATTGCCTTTTAAATGTAGGTGTCCTCCACTACAATGAGAGCAGTGGTTCTCAACCTGGGCAGTTTGGCAATGTCAGGGCAGAGTGTTCAATGTCACACCTAGGGATACACTACTAGCATCCAGTTAGTAGAGACTGAGGTTGCTACTAAACACCCTCCAATGCACAGGACAGCCCCACAACAAGGGACTATCTGCCCCTAAATGTCAATAGTGACAAAGGTGGGATACCTTGAATTAGAAGAAGAATATAATGTTTGTGTGCTTAGGATCACTTTTGACAAGTACAAAGTAGGTAAGAAAGGCAAGCATTTGTGTGTGAAATGACCTTCAAATGTCTTTCTCTTTTAATTAATAGATCAATAACTATAAATGCTTTAACCATTGTAGAACGCACTTGAGGACAGGAACTGCTTCTCATTCATCTTCATATCCACAAAACATAGGATAGTAAGTAGTTTGTTTTGTTCAATTTTTAAAATCATCTGAGGACATGGAAATTGGGGGAGTTAAGTTACAAAATGACCATCATGTCATTACATGTCTTACTCTAAAAGGTAAACAATAAAAGGAACTAGTATCAACTTCATGTTTTTCAAATTTTAATAGTGGACAGTAAATTCATTGAAAGAAGCAGTCTAAATATTTGTAAAATAAACATTTATAAAGCAACACATCACATCACATCTTCCAGACATACAAGCTCTGATCTTTGGTTCCCTGTTCCATGCTCAAGAGGAGGAGCAAAGTAGAGAATGCCCTTAGTAACAAGCGCTTTCAAGTATACTTCAACCTTGGGCTTTCACATCATGCAGGAGGATAAAAGGATATATTCTTGTCAACTTGGTGTTCAATGATGGATACATGGTGATTAAATTATGATTGACCTGAATTCAGTAATACTGTTTATCATCCTCTATGGTAAGAGAATAGAGCTCTTTTAATTGAAATGGATTTTATTTCAATTTCATAATGCCTAAAATAGAATGAGAGGGATGAGAACAGTGAGAAGAAATTCCATTTCTCATTATCTCAGTGATTACCAGCTGGTAATGTTTTATTTTACTAAATTAGATACTTTATTAAATAGATAAGGAAAACCAAAGAACAAGGAACACAAAAATTATAGAATTATATACAATGCTTATTATTTCTGTAAAATGTGTTGATTTGGTTTTACACATTAAAAAAAAAGACAATGCTTGGAATGTTGTAAAATCTAAAAGGCCTTATCTCATGCTTAGCTAATTATTTTGACAGGTGTCTAACTCATGTGTGCTTTTCCATGCAAATGAGTTTGTGGAAAACAAGATGACTGCCATCTACATAAACACTCCATAACTAATTCTTATCTCCACAGAGAGATTAAGTAGTGAAAGTTAGCAATTAGAATTCAGTGACAATTTTTCCTCTGCAATTGATTAGTGTACAGAATGTTCATCTAGTAGAAGGAATCTAAACAGTTCCACCAATTATTTCCCTTTTTGAACCTCAGACTAATCTATCTTCTATGTGTGTGTAAGTCTGTTATTTATGTCCCTGCTCTGGAACATCTACTCTTTTCGACACATTCTCCTCCAAGTAAAATTTCCAATTTGATTCTCCCTTCCTTATGATCCTTTCTTCTTTTCCTTCTTCATTAGTTTGGTTTTAATTGTTCTTATATATCACTAGCTGTGAGTGTTGCCAAAGCCTCAGTCCTGGTTCTAAATTTGTATCAGAGATACCATCATTCCCTGAGCTATCTTGTCTTAAAATCTTGATATGTCATTGAATTTTCCTTTTTTTCATATTCAAACGGTTGTTTGTTTTAGTAATGTTTTTGTTTCCTTCCTTTTTTTATCCTTCTGCAGCTACCCTGTTATATATACTCATAAATTTGTGCCAAAGATTCTGAATTTTCATTTGTTTTCCTTTTTTTTTAAACATCTTTATTGGAGTATAATTGCTTTACAATGGTGTGTTAGTTTCTGCTTTATAACAAAGTGAATCAGTTATATATATACATATGTTCCCATATCTCTTCCCTCTTGCGTCTCCCTCCCTCCCACCCCTCTAGGTGGTCACAAACCACTGAGCTGATCTCCCTGTGCTATGCGGCTGCTTCCCACTAGCTATCTGTTTTACGTTTGGTAGTGTATATATGTCCATGCCACTCTCTCACTTTGTCACAGCTTACCCTTCCCCCTCCCCATATCCTCAAGTCCATTCTCTAGTAGGTCTGTGTCTTTATTCCCGTCTTACCCCTAGGTTCTTC
>NC_041220.1:42889385-42908517 GCF_002837175.3 Physeter macrocephalus | reverse complement strand
TATACCCTGAGAAAACCATAATTCAAAAAGAGTCATGTACCAAAATGTTCATCGCAGCTCTATTTACAATAGCCAGGAGATGGAAGCAACCTAAGTGTCCATCATCGGATGAATGTTTTCCTTTTTATGTCTATGCCTTTTTGAATCAATTTTATTCATCACCTCAAGCAAATTTTTCAGAAACCTGACTACTTTCATCAATTACCTCTTCACTCAAAATCATCAGTTGATCCCATTTTACTCTGAATCAAATCCTGCCTATTTGAGGAAGTTGATATTATCCATAACCCTCCTAATTCATCAATCTTATTTGATCCTTGATTGTGCCCAACACGTTTTTCAAAATTTGTTCACCAAATTTGTGCCTTTTCACCGTATTCAGGTTTTCCTAGGCTTGGAATAGCCTTCTGTGTTCATTTAATTTAACTAATTATAATCTGTCTTTCAGGGTCCATCTTAGGTCACACTTTATCTCTACATGCAAGTTCTATGTTATAGTCTCCCTTGGAACACAGAGGATCAGTTATTCGTATGACATTTTTCAGATACTTTACAGAGTATGATATAAACTTTTAGGTTTTTTGCTTCGTTATAGTGATAACTTATGAATATATATATATGCACATATATATAGTTTGTTTTTGTAAAGATTTATTGCATCTACTTACAACATGATATATGGAGCTTAATTTTAACAAAGCTTATGTGAATTAGGGAAGCAGTATAGAAAAAAATATAATTATAGCAAAAAACTAGTTTGTTTTTGTGATAGTTAATTTTATGTGTCAACTTGACTGGCCTGTGGAGTGTCCAGATATTTGGTCAATCAGTATTTTGGGTGTATCTGTGAGGGTGTTTTTGGATGAGATTAACATTTAAATCAGTGGACTGAGTAAAGCAGCTTTTCCTCCCTAATGTGAGTGGGCCAAAACAAGCAGCTCTCCTGGTTCTCAGGGTTTTGGACTTGAACTGGACCTGGCTCTCCTGGGTCTCCAGTTTGCAGACTCACCCTGTAGATCTTGGGATTTGCCTTCATCCATAATTGCATAAGGCAATCTATCTACCTATCTATCATTCTTATCTTATTAGTTCTGTTTCTCTGGAGAATGCTGGCTAATATAGATTCATCTTGCCTATCTGCCTTACATGGCTAGTTCCTAATCTATGAATGGGGTAAGACGAAAATGAAAAAGACAGGACCCTGGACCTACTCATGGGGGCAGAATTAGCTCTAGGAAGACCAAAGTAGAAAAAAGTCCTAACCTCGTTTTGTCACTTATTGGCTGTGGGACCCTGAGTGAATCATTTGGATCTCTGAGTTTTTCGTATGCAAAATAATGATTCATCTGCCTTCTGAGCTCAGATTGTTTTTGTGTTATAAAAGTATATTTAATATGAAAACACTTTGGTGACTGTTAAATATTAACAAATAAGTATGATTGATATTACTTTTTTTTTTTTTGATTCAGACCTGGCTTAATTTTTTAAAAAGATCATGAAATCCTTTTTACAAGACTCTTGAAAATGACTCCTACAGAACAAAATGATAGAGAGAAAACATTTCAACAAAACATTTAACAACCACATTGCTCAACTATTAAGGACAGAGATCTAGAAAGTAATACATATTGATTTACTTTGCATCTTGTAATTACCTCTGATATCAGTGATTCTTAATATTATGGAACCTCTCCCACAATAAGCATACACCTCAAGCATTTTGTACATAATTTCACAAGTTCACAGCCCTCCTGAGAGCCTATTCATGGACTTCATTTTCCAAAGTGGTAACAATTTCCAGAAATTGACTCATTTTCTCATGTACATCCTAGAAATACCACCTTCTTACTATCTTCCACTTATTTTGTGAGCAAATCAATGTTGCCAGTTAAAAACTACCTAGAATACCAATGAGCACTAACATATCTGGCTTGAAAACATTTCATTAAACATTTTTGGATGTTGCTTCCTATCTTTTAAGTATAAAAAAAGGCATTTCAGTAAAAACAAATATATAATGAAGTCATCTCCCTTTGTGTGAAGAAATATGAATGAACTGTGCATTAATATTTAAAAACAACGTAGTTCACTGCCAAAACTTTAAATGTCTCAAGAGCACAACAAATTCTGAACACACTAAGATCATGTTGCTACTTCAATATTCTTGGGAATGGTGAGTGACTAGTTGGTCTATGGTTTAGGATCAGTTTCCATGCTTGTTTCTTGAGCTTCTTCTACCTCTGAGAGCTTTTCATCATTTTCCAGTGTTTGCTGAAGTTTATGGATGGTACTAAGAAGAAGGTGAAACTGTTTCCTTCTCAATTCTAGCTTATCTTCAACACTTTCTTTAATATGTGAAAGATGCTCTAATTCTTTACCCAGAGCCTCTAGTTCTTTTAATGTCTCACGCCTGTCTGGATGATGCTGGATCACTTTTGCCAATGCATCATATTCTTGGCAATTTTTTCGTATTCGTTTTGCTTGAAGAATTTGCTTTTTGCACTCAGCAATTTTTTCATGTGCTCCAGCAATGCTACATTCTAGTTCTTTGTAAATTTTTTTCAAAATTGTCCATTTCTCTGAGATTCATATCATATACCAGCAAAGTTTTGCCCAATGAAAATTCACATTGGGACAGTGTGCTCAGCATACGTTGGTACTGGCTCTATCCCTCTTCCTCGGATCCAGAGTTGCACCATTTAATGAAACTTTTCACTAGCAGATTAATTCTCCAATCATCTCCAGCGCCATCTCCATCAATTAGGAGATGCTTCTGTATGACTTCGTCATCAGTCACGGTTCCCATGGCAGGCGCGGCGGCGGCGGCGGATATTACTATTTTTAATAAAGACGTTTTACCTATTACATTATTTGAAAAGGCCCAAATTGTCAAACCTGCACTGGCATGTCAGAATTCTGACAAAAGCACAGAAATACCTTGTTCCTATTTATCATGGCTACCACAGGAGAAGTTGGAAAGATGTCTCAAAGCCAAACTTTCTAGTAGCTAGATGGATTAACATAGTATCTTAAATAGCACTAGGCAAAATCTGAACTATGTTGGTGTATGTTACATGTGAGGAAACATATCAGCTGACCAATGTATTTTAGGTTAAAATTCTCATTGGAACCATAATTTAAACTAAAGCTTGGTACATAGAGGAAAAAAACACACACACATAAAGCATAGTGCTATGAGTGTTTTTTCTTACAACAAAATCGAAAAGTACTAATGCATGCTAGTTTTAGTGTAATAATTACATGCACCAGATAATTTAAAGTATTCACAAAGTAACATATGGCTTAGCTGTTCAGTTGCAGTGAAAATGTGGATTTTTAAGAATAAAAATTAGTTTGAAAAGCAGCAGGCAATAGTAGTCTCAAATCCCCTGTATACCCATAAAGTGGAGAAACCATCTGCACTGTGTGCAAGCTGATGACCTTGGATTAATTCTAGCAATGTCATTACCCAATTAGTTGAGGAAGGAAAGATACTTGGGAATTACAATTACAGATCCATTAAAATTGTGCAGTGCTTTTATTCTCAATATTTATTAAATCACATCTGTCTGCTAATCATTATATGATTATTTTTTTTTTCACCTAAAGAGACTCAGTTTGACAGGTAAAACAGTGAGCTGGTCATGAATAGGATAATTATGCTACTTGAGCATACTTCAAGTATTCTGAAGTATGTTTTAAAAAAATTAAGTATTGATATCTCCTTTTTAATCTCATGACTTCTTAGATGGTAATACTTCTATTTGTTTGAATAATCTTCTCAGTGATAATGAACTATTTTTAACCAAAGAATAAATATATACATACATGCCAAATTATGTTGTAATTTCTTTTTTTCCTGTTCTACTTGTTCTTATTTTACAGAGACCCTGCTGTGTCTCTAAGGGTCATGTTAAAGAAACCAGTAATTCTTGGACAATAGGCACATTTTAATTTTGTTCATTGTTATTTTGTTCAAATGGAAAGTTTAAGTTTTGTAGTGGTCTTAAAACAGAAATTTTCTATGGAGCTATCTTCTCATCATTTAACTTGAGAAAGCTTTTGACAAGCATGTAATTTGCACAGGAAACCTTACATGTAGAAGAAAATATATATTTGTAACATTCATGTACACAATATAGATAAATATAAAATTAAGACTATATACAAATGCAAAGCAATGTTAATTATACTCTGATTAGAAAGACAATACTAAAATTAAACTGTAAAAAAAGAATCTCATGGTTTAATATTATACAAGAAAAGTCGCATGACAATTGTCTTAAGCTGTATTTATGATATTGATAGGAACAATTTCACTTCATGTTATACTGTCATTAGAAGATATAAATGATTGGCAGTCATTTTTTAATGCTTATATTTGTCTCTACTCTGTGATTACCTTCAGATGAAGAGCAAGAGTGGTTTTAAACACAAGTATTCATAAATTTATTCATTCAAAATGTATTAATGCATGCCCGTGTCATTGCAGTCACAGGTCTAAACATTGTAGATAGAGCTGAGAACAGCACAGAAGAGAACAAGCAAAGAAGAACCAAGAAAGACTGGTATTCCAAAAGAAATGTGAAGAAATATTTTAGGGAAGAGGAAATGATAAACTTATCAAGTGGTGTTGATAGGCCTGGTAAAATGAGCACTGAGGACTGACTGTGGGACTTATCACAGAGAAGGTTATTGGTGACCTTGACAACAAAGATGTTAGGGGAATAGTGGTGGTGAGTAATGACTGGAGAGAATTCAAGAGAGAATTGAAGATCAGGAAGTAGAAACAATCAGTATTGACAACTCTTTTGAAGATTTTATTGTGAGGAGAGTGTCTTGGTCAGTTCTGGCTGCTATAACAAAGCACCATAGATATTAGGTGGCTTATAAACAATAGAAATCTATTACAATTTTTTAGTCTGGAAGTCTGAGATCAGTGTGCCAACATGGTCAAATTCTGGTAAGAGTTCTTTTCTTAGCTGCAGATACTGACTTTGTGTTGTACCATATGACAGAAAGAGGCAAGAGAGCTTTTTGGTCTCTTTTATAAGGACACTAAGCCCATCATAAGAACCTCATGACTTAATCACCCCAAAGGCCCCACTTCCTAATACCATCACACTGGGGATTAGACTTCAACATATGAATTTGGGGGTACACAAACATTCAGTCCATAACAGTGAGACAGTAAAGAAACATCAGTATTGGCAGAAGGACATGAGATCAGGGAAGAGCTGGTTGGTTGGTTTTAAGATGGGAGATGTTAAAGCATGATTTATTTTTAAGCTATGATCCAGATGTGAAGGCAAAGACTATGATAAAGTAGATAGCCCAAAATTGTAGGAGCAATGTCTTTGTGTTTGTTCTTAGGATCCAATTCATACATGGGGGTGATTGCTGATTACATCTGGAGTATAGGTAGAGTATGTGGGCACAAATATAGGTTCATTGACTAATTTAGTGTTTGGCATGAGGAGGAAAATCTCTGATCGCATCTTTTTTTCTTCTTTTTCAGTGAAATAAAAATAATGGCATCATCTGAGAGTGAATGAAGTGAATGAATAAGTGATTGAATAAATACTAAATAAGGGATGGGTGTCAAAAATGCAATAAATTCAGAAAATACAAATTAAACTTCTATAAGATGAAATATATATAAAGTGCTGATAAATGCAAAGCAAGAATATTATTGATTGAATTAAAATGTAAGACTTCTATAAACATAATAGACTTTCTTTATGTAGAATTCAAATCAATTAAAGTTCAAATGACTAGTTTATTAGTCTATGATAGGCAATGATAATCACAATGTTCACAATGCTGATTGAGTCTGACATATTGCAAGATTCTCAAGAGCTTTCTAAGTCAATAAGGATAGTTCTGTACAACTTAACTGTTGTGTATTTTATTACATTTTAAAATTTGTTAAATCCAGGACTACAGATTCTCTGCTATTCTAAGCTGCAGAAAGTTCCCTCGGGGAGAGTTACTATTCAAAAATAAGGCTTGATCACTCCTGTTAATTTTTAGTTGTCTCCCAGGAGATGGTGAATCTCAAACATGTCAAGGACTCTAGTTTTAAACTTCTGAATCACTTAATTTACATTTTAAATATGAATCACATTAAAAAATATGTTATCCTTTGAAAAAAGAAATTTTTTGTTGATTAAAAAAATAGAAATAGGGAACAAAGGAAGAAAAATATACCCTGAGCCCTCACAAAAAGATAATTTTATTAACATATTGGTATAATGATAATGTTGGAATGTATTGCCTATGTATGGCTTATATTACACCTATGATTAACTTCTATTCAATTAACATAGTGGTTGGTAGGACTTTGTAATTCTTGGAATGTTCCACCTATTAATGATCACTAAGAAGTTTATCTCAGCTATCTTAACTTTTCCACTCCAAACAAAGAAAGATCCTCTTGACAATGGCCTTACTGTCAAGACATAAACCTTTGAGCATATAGGAGGTACATGATTTACAGCAAAATGATCATTAAATAAGAAAATGAAAATAGAAAAGCATAACCAAAAATTAGTACCATATGATTTTATAAGAGATTATAATGTTTATGTTACATAGAATCTTTTTAATTAGAATATGGTATAGCAGAACAAATACCAAACTGCATTTCAATATTGATTCTGCCACTAACTAATTCTGTGACCTTGAGTGAATCATTTAATCTCTCTTAAAATAAGTTCCATCATATCAAAAAATAATGATATCTAACTCATAATGTACATGCAGATAATAAATGAAATCTTATGTCGTGTGTAACTGTCTGGCACATATTTGTTCCTTTGATTTTTTCATTGAGGTTAAATTTACATGTAATGAAATGGATAAATCTACAATATACAATTCAAGTTTTGATAAATGTGTCTAAAACTATAGCCACCACCCAAATTAAGCACAGACTTTTCCCATTATTCCAGAAATTTTCCTTATGTGTTTTTCTAGCCAATACCCACCAACATATGTAAATATTATTTTTATTTAATTTCTATCTCTGTAGATTGTTTACCTGTTTTTGCTTCATGTATGTCAAGATTCTGTTACTAGATGATGCTTATTTATGATAGTTTTGTACCTTTGATGAATTGACCCTTTATTCATATTAGTGTCCCACTTCATCCCTAATAACATTCCTCAGTTTAAATTCTGGTTTGTTTCCTATTACTCTAAGCACTTTCACTTTCTTTTGATTAATGTTTGCATGGTATATATCTTTTTATCCTTTACTTTTAATCAACTGTGTCCTATTTAAAGCAAATAACTTATAGACAATAAATCTACCTTTTTCAATTCATTCTAACTCCTCCTTTTGTTTGGTTCATTCAAATTTATTATAATTCTTTTTGTGGTTGCATTTAGCTCTACCATTTTATATTTCTTTTTTCTACATTTGTTTTGTTTTCTGTTCCTCCTTTTCTCCCTTTTATGTGGTAATCAAATATTATTATTTTTGGTTCATGTAAATCTCTCTATTGCCTTTTATTTCTAGTTTTTGTGTGTTTAATGATCTAGGGATTATAATACATATTCATAATTTATCAAAGGCTTCTCAGAGCTAATGTAAAATGAATGTAAAATGCAAGATTCAAGAGATATCTCCAACCTTTGTGATATTGTTTATACACACACGCGCACGCGCACACACACACACACGCACACAAATGACAAACTCTGCATTAGGATGTTATAATTTTAAACTGTTAGTTGCTTTTTTAAAAAGAAATTAAAAGAATACAAATTAAGATGTTTTTAATATATTTTATGTATTTATCCAGGTATTTTCTATTTCTTATTTTTTTGTTCCTTCTTGTAGAGCTCAGATTCCATTTTACAGCATTTCCCTTCAGTCTCAAGAAATTCATTTAGCAGTTTTTATAGTTTAGGTTTTATGAGGGTAGATTCAGCACCTGTTTACCTGAAAATATATTAGTATTTTCTCCATTTTTGAATCATATTTAAACTGGATAGATAATTCTAGGTTTATATATATATATTTTTTTCTTTTCATCACATTAAAGATATCACACCATTGTCTTTTTTCCTTCACATACTTTGATCAGAATTTAGTCAGCATTATTGTCAATGCTCCCCTATATTTAAAGGATTTGTTGTTGTCGTTGTTGGCATCTTCAAAGTTTTACTCATATTTGGGGTTCTGCGATTTGATTATGATGTGACTGATTGTGGGTATGTTTATATTTATAAAGCTTGGAGTTCTCTGAGTTTCTTAGATCTATAAACTATATATTCTTGCAACAATTCTTCAAGTATTATTACTTTTATTTTCCTTTCTTTCTCCTCTTCTTGTGGATACACAGTTACATATATTTGCTTGAATTTTTTTTACAATTTTGTTTCTCTGATGTATGCATTAGATACATTTCCTTCTACTATCTTTACATTTCCTCTCTACCTCTCTCTCTCTTTCTTTGCCAACTTCAGTGTTCTCTGAAGCCTGTGAATTCTTAAATTCATATATTGTATTTCCTGTCCCAGAATTTCCATAGTTTCTTTTTATAGTTTCCATTTACCTGTTGAAATTATCCATCAGTTTGATTATTATGACCAGATTTTCCTTCAATTCCTTGAACATTTTATGTTAGCTGCTTTAAAGTACTTATTAATCTAACTTCTGTGTTATTTAAGTATATGTTTCTGTGTGCTGCTTCTTCTCTTGATTGTGGACTAGATATTCCTGTTCACATTTATTAATTTTTACTGTAGTCTGGATGATTTATTTTAAAGACACTGGTTCCTGTTATTTTCCTCTGGAAAATTTCTGCTCTAGATGATAGTTAAGTAACTGGCTGATTAACTTGAAATCTTGAAGTCTTGGTTATATGATTTCTTAGAGCAAGTCTGTATTTGTTTTGCCTTGAGGCTCAGAGTGAATTCCTTAGACCTGAGAAAAAAGGATTTTCTTGGATATCAATGGAAAACCCAATGTGTTTACCAAACATCTAAAATGTACCAATTTTTGTCTTATGCTGTTAGCAACATGTTGTTTTCTGTTGGACTTCTTAATGTCTTCCTCATGCATGCATAGTTTCTGAACATTTTATATACAAGTTTTGCAGGTTCCTCTCTGTGTGCACTTCTCTTTCAGTTTGTTTTTTCTTTCAATTCCCAGCAGTCTGACAGCTCTAAACTTTGTCTTTTGATACCTCAATCTAATAAGTCTGTGACTTTTTCCTGAATTTTTAGCTATTCCATGACCTTCAGACATGGGAATGTCCTCAGGGGTATATCTGTATAAACATGGATCTAATCCAATCCAGTTCCTTTCTTTCAAGAGTCAAATGCTCTTAAATTTCTGTCTAATTTTGATAACTCTACAGTGCCTTTTATACTTTGTCCAGAGGAAATATGTACTTGTTATCTGCCCGAAGTAAGTATAGTAAAAGCTACTCCACCAGTAATAGTCTTTCTTTTATATAATAATGATTACTAGTAACTATATTGTCATTAGTATTTACTAGCACATGCTAAAGTTTAAAGATTTGATCTATAAACTTGTATATATTATATGGAAAATTTATTTTTAAAAATATAAGGCGTACCTAATATGCATTGAGGTATTTTAGATTATAGTAAATAAGCTAAGTAGTTTAAGATAAATACATTTTTATTTAAGTAAAATTTAGTTTACTAATTCAAATAAAGTTCCTCAAGCAAGCATACTATTAGGAGAAACTGTTAATTTATAATTGAGTTGATTTTGCTTTCAAGTATTCGTTTGTAAAAGCTAAAATGACTTTCCAACTTTAATTATTTAACTAAGACCATCATATACCACATGAAGTAGATTTTGAGAACTCATGAAATGTGAAATAGATGTTGTCTCTGATTACATAGGCTAAGCAAAATAAAGCTAGATGAGGGAAATAAAATCTGTGACCAAAACTCCATGGTGATAAGCAAAATAGTCTTGAAAGCTTCAGAAACCTTCAAGAAAAGGGAATTTCAAAATTAGAATTGTGAGGATATTTTGAAGTGGAATATATTTGTCAGGATGAAGTATTCTTTATAGTCATTAATGGTGGTATTTCAAATAATTTAAAATTTTTATTTTCTTAAATTTATTTTTGATCTAAGTAATTTAGCTCTAGAGTTTTAAACTAAAGTTATCTTGATGTTCTGAATATTCCAGAATATTCATTTCAGCACTTCCTGATCTTTCTTTACTCATGGGCTTCAATAACTCCTTCCAGGTCGACCACTGTAAGGTATCATCTACTTTCAGATAGCATTTGCTGGCTCTCCAGAGTAAATCTTTTTTCATTCTGAGCTGAACAAACTGATTTAAGTTCCCAACCTCACTGACAGGATCAATTATATAATATCATTTTTCTTATTTTATGAAGTGAAGTTGCAAGGCATAGAACTGTACCTTCACAGTTTGTTGTTGAATGGAAATATTGAATGAGTTGCTCTAATCTTGCACATCATGTCTATAGTATTGCACTACTAAACCAATAGTCACCTCCAGCTGAGCTTGGAAATGTGAGCACCTTACAGCAAGCAATATTTATCCTACACTGCTGTGAAGTTCACTCTTTCTTTACCCAAAGCTTTATTGCAACCCAAGTTGCAAGTATAAAAAATACAACTCTTCTATCAATTTTTTCCTCATGTTGTTTCTACTTTGCCATTTTGACAGCCAAAATCCCACAAAAGACTTAAAAGGAAGAATTTCAAAAGATTTCAGTAGAAATGTGTCTCCCTCCTCTTTCTCTAGGCACCTTTTATTGTACATCTGTGGCTTTGGATATTTTATTCTGTAAACTTCTGGCATTGTTTTCTGAGTTGTAGTCTGCCACATGCTGTCATTTGACTCTTCTATATGTACTAAGCAGGAAGAATAAGAGTTCCTGGCTCCTTCTGGTATAGTATTAACCTTTTATTACTTAAATACTCACATGTCTGAGTAGAGCAGCCAAGGTTCATTGCTGTTATATTTCCAGATCACACATGTATTTAATTTTTACATCCAAGAGTTGGAATTGGAGCAGAAAAAAAAGAATATACTGGGGATGTTTTCAGGGCCAGAGTTGGACTGGGAATTATTTATCGAAGGCAAAGTACGGAGTCTGGATACTGGGTGCATTTTTTTTTCCATGTTGAAATTTATTGGAGAAAACTAACATGGAACTAAGTCCAGATTTATTATTCAACAAACACACATTTCAGGTCTTGTATGTGCAAGAAACTTGGGTAGATACTGAATAAAAAATTGTTAGAATAGGGTATATCTTGAACATATCTAGATATTAATTTCCAATATAATTTAAAAATTTGAGTCACAAAGTAAGAAAAAAAATCCTTTATTATTATTCTGACTAGACACATCCAGTGTCTTTACTTGTCAAGGATCTGTTGCCCTGATTTTCAGAGCTGAAGTTTCCAATGTACAGAGCACCATCCATCCACTTTTAGCCTTTCAGCTTGTCAAAGCATATGCTTGTTGATCTGTAAGAGTTTGTTCTTGAATTTTATAAATTCATTTTAAAACTCATTTTATCCATTTTTCCTATGTTAGTTTTTCTAATGTCTTTTAAAGCTCTTTTGTCTTTTACATTTACAGCATAGGGAGTCATAATGTGAGGGGTATAGTGAATAGAATATGCCTAAAATTAAAGAACTTAATTCACTTCCCCTTGAAACTAGCTCTGCAGTAAGTCATCAGGGAATAGTAAATTTCTCAATAAATCCTTAAGCATTAAATCAGAACACAAAGAAACAGAGAGTTTTAAAAAATATCATGGAGTCCAAAAATTTCAAAAACAAAAACAAAATAAAACAAAAAAGCAAACAGGTTGAAAAGTCACTATCACCAAACTAGGGGGACAAAAATAAGTTTAATCCTAAGAAAACATCAGAACAATTTTTTTTAATGTATGTCAAAACAATTCCTTTTCTTCCTGAACAAATACATTAGCTATGCAACCCATTACTCTAACAATTTGAAAGCAGCTCACAATAGATAAGGAGATGGAAATGGGTGGATAATCTCATCCAGAGGAGAAATCTACAGTGCAACTCTTCTAATTTCACATAATACTTCACGGAAAAGACACAACAGAAGGATCATAATCATATCATTGCCCCTTTACTTCGCCTGTACTTTGCATAAAACTCAACAAATTGATTTTTCTACCATCAGTGCAGTGCTTCTAATAGATAATTTTATGGTGTAAGTTTTATTAATGTTCTTCTTAAAATAGGAATTAAACAAGAGTTGACTAGAATTGGGATTATACATAGCAGCATTTTTAGGAAATAAAAAGTGATTTTTATCTCTCTATCTTTATCAATTGAAAACAAAACAAAATGAAACTGAATCCAGAAGAGAAAAAAGATTTGACTAGAGCAGTGGTACTCAAAACTTTTGCTTTTAGGACTCTCTTATTGTATTAAAAAATTGCTAAGTACCACAAAAAAAGCTTGTATTCACATGGGTTATATCTACCAATATTTATTACGTTGGAAATTAAAATAAAATTTTAAAGTATGAATAATAGTAAGGTCATTATGATAGCATAAAATATTTTTAAATTAAATAACAACAGTTTTCAAAATAAAAAATAATTACTGATAGAATTATTTTAAAAATAGCTTTACAATTTCTTTAATGTCTGGTAAAGTAGAAGACATAGATTTTTCTATATGTCTCTGGATTCAACCTACTATATTATTTTGATTACAGAACATGAAGAAAATCTGGCTTTACACAGATATGTAATTGGAAAGAGAAAAATATTTCAATAGCCTTTTCACTTATTTTGGAATATTCTTCTTTGATTCTACACCAAAACTTAACATTAGTAATTTCTTAAAAATTAGTAAAGAATATCAAACAATATCAATGAACGTTTTGTACATTGTTACCTTAAAGTTCACCATTATTTTGCACTCTGTATCATTTCTCCATGCATTATTTTTTAACGTCATGCAATGGCCATTTGGAAAGTATTTGTTTACAGAGTTATGGAAATCTTCCAAAATTTTGGCACATTTCATTATATAAATCAAATAGCAAAATATCACCTTTATTAATATTACCTCTGATTGTCTCAGAAAATTATTTACCTACTAGGAACTTTTAAGTTCATGGAAGTGGGTAGACATTTTCCCAGATTCAAATTTTTACGTGACTTCTTGGCAACATACCTCTCACTTGCTTTCTTTGGCATGGCAGGCTCACTTTGTGCATTTTTGAGGAAATGTCTGCCAAACACCCAAGTCTCAATACCCATAGTTTGTGTGTCAGACATCCTTTCAAATGACAATGATATTTTATGAAAATGCACTTGCTTTCGGTTCAGTGACACAAGTAAACAAATTTTCATTCAAGTTTTCTGTGAGACAACCATTGTATTTCATTATATAGCAGAAACGCTTCATATGTATTTCTCATATCATTGCACAGAAAATTAAAAAGATATGTCTTCAAGGGTTGAGATTTAATAAAATCAATATATTTACTGCTTTCTCAAGGACATTCTTAGTTGAAATTTTCAGTTTTTTCATCGCAAGTGCATGGTATTGAAGAATGCATAACTGCTCATACAGGCTTGAGTTATTCCTTTGATTTGTGCTAAGAGCCCACCAGTTTTACCCACCTTTGCTTTTCCACCATCACTGTAATGTCAATAGATCGAAGTGATAAATAATGTCTTAGTATTATCATGAAACAGTTTCAATCCCACTGCCTCCTGAAAAAGCATAAGGAATACCTAGGATTCTCAAATAATACTCTGAGAACTGCTGCATTAGAGCAGGAAGACAGAAAAACAGACAGCTGAATCATCTTTTATTCTGAAAACTAGTGTTGAAGGCTTTGAGAATAATTGGGGTATATAAGGCTGAAACTCATATTATTTGGATTTGCTGTCCTTCTATCCAGTAAGGAAATCAGTTCTCTGTATACCTGGAATTGGAAATGTGAACAGGAAGTTAACCTGCTTCCTGAAGAACCTGAACTCTTTCTGAAATATTTTTTTTGTGACTCTTCCTCAGTAAGAATTGCTCTAACAATAAATACAGACTCTATTAACCTGTATCCAAAAAAAGGTAAATAGCTGCCTTTCCCCTTGGGAGTTTTCTGGAGTTACTCTTTCTGATTTCTATACCTTGCAAAACTACATGCAAATATCTTAACCAGCATTTATATGAAAGACATTAAGGTGCTGAATAGACAATGATGAAAATTAATCTCTTTATGTGCTTCAGTGTTGTTTCACCATAAGAACCATGATCATACATACCAGAATGCTCAGGAAGTCTGGTATATGACTGACTATGGCATAACTATTAAGAGCATCCTCTTTCATTCTCAAAGGTGTCCCAGAGTACACGATTAATTATATTGTCACCTTAGCTATAAGAGGCCCCTGAAATTATTTCACACATGCCCAAGGATTTAGCCTTTTCTGTTTTTTTCTATTATCTTCTGTGGGAAGTTAATTTCAGTGGAATATGTGATAGGCCAATTGTGATAATCACAAATAGTATCAGAAGTATAGTTTCTGAAATAAATGGCTCATAAAACAGACATATTTCTTTTAATATTGAGTAGCTCTCTTAATAAATTAAGCCTGAAATAATTTTCAATAGAAAGAACCTTCAAAATCAATCAGGAAAATTTTAGAGAAGAGGGAGTGATAAAGTGGGCGTATATCTCAAATCATCAGAACACAACAGAACATATTGGTCAGCTATTACTATGATAATGCTGTGAAAAAAACCACCCCAATATTCAGTAGCCTACAAAGACAAATACTTATTTCTCTTGCTCAGAGTTTTGTGGGTCAGCAGGGTTACCTTTTTTTTAATCTGCAGATCTATCGGTCTTGTTTACAGGTTAAAGATTGGATTAGGCAATTCCACATCTTTCTCACTCTTTTTTGACCAGAAGATACCTGGGACATGTTCTTCTCATGAGTTACAGCAGGAGTCCAAGAACCAAGCCAAATCAAGCAAGTACAGTTTAGTCTTTCAATGAACCCACTAAATTTCATTGGCCAACCAAGTCCTATGGGCAAGTCTTACTGCACAGGGGCAGGAAAGTATTTGTCATCCACAGTTGGATGGCACTGTAGAATTAGATGGCAAAGGCTATGGATATATACTTTAGTACAAAAAAGTGAATAATCTAGAATTCTTCCTTTTACCCCAAAATAAATGAGAATTGAGGAGTATAATTATTTGGCTGTCTCATAAGAATTAAGGTTTGCAAGCTTCAAAAGGACATGGTGCCAAGGACTGAGGAAAAGCATCCCTAGCCCTTTGTTATGGGTTGAATTGTGTTCCTCCAAAAGATATGTTGAAGTCTTAATCCCTGGAACCTGGGAATGTGATCTTATTTGGAAATAGGGTCTTTGCAGATGTAGTTAAGCTGAGGTCATTACGGTGGGCCCTAATCCAATATGACTGGTGTCATTATGAGAAGTAGAAAATGCCAGATGGAGATAGAGACAAAGAGGGGAGAAGGCCATGTGACAACTGAGGTAGAGATTGAAATGCTGCAGGGTCAAGCCAAGGAATGCTAAAGATTGTTGCAAATCACCAAAGCTAGGAAGAGGCAAGAAAGGATTCTCCTCTACGGGTTTCAGAGGGAGCCTGGTCTTGTCAACAACTTGAATTTGGACTATGAGCCTTCAGAAATGTGAGGTAATGAATTTCTGTTATTTTAAGCCATGCCATTTGTGGTAGTTTGTTATGGCATTCCTAGGAAAATAATATACCCTTGTAAAACCCAACTGCCCTGGCATAGCCTGATGAGGAGGTAAATATATTGTGCAGGTCTGGAGATAATGTCCCATCGTGCTGTTTCAGGTAAAATAAAGAAATGGCAATTCTGGACCCCAAAGAACTTGGAATGAGTCAGAGATAAGCAGTAATGAGTTAAGATGCCTGGAATGGAAATACCTCTTCTTGAAATGATAGGGCTGCTTTAAACTGAAAATATTTGCTTGACCCTGAATGCAGCAGAGTATAACTGGTAACTGAAGTGACTAGAATTTGTGGCAGAGTAGCAAGAGTGATGAGTAGCTTTGGTGTCTGTGATATAGCAACCTTTCACTAAATTCCAGTGGAGTTTAGTGACGGTAATTGTTAAAAGTGCTACCAGATGCATTAATGAAAACTTTCCAAGGCCTGTCTTCCCCTTCCGCCACTCAGTAGTTGCCAAGTTGCAAAAGGGATTATGGACAGCTGACATTTCTTCAGGCAGATCTTTTTAGAGAGTTTGTTTTTTTGACAAATTTGTCTTCCCTACATGCTCTTGCTTGTATTTATTCTGATAATAGATACAAGGGATGACTTTTACATTTATATTTTTCTTACTGATTTGCTTTAAGACTCATTAGGAATCTGATCTTTAATTTTTAGGTTTAGAGTTAATTCTATACCTTCATGCTACTTTGTGAATGGCAGGCCAGTGATAGTACCACTTACAAATTTTTTTCCTCAGATAATATGATTCATAAAATTATTTTCCCAGGAGACCTCTTTAAGAAATGATATCCTAAATCAAGGCAGGGAACATTGAGGAAAATGCATCCACAAGGACAATACAATATTCTCACGATGTCACTTTTGTTTCATATTGAAAGACTCATTTAGATTTCCATTCAAGAACCAGTGGTACTTTATATTGAATGTTCACATTTAAATTGATATAATATTAAATAAGAATCATTTAAATTATGTTAATTAAATTTTTTTTTCTGTTAGTTTTATTGTCAGCATAGTTTAATAGTACTCATAACTGGAATGTTAAAGTTCGTGGGAAGGACAGTGGCAAACATGTGATAGTTAGAAATGGCAGATTATTTTTTTTCCTAAAAACCAGATGTCAGTCAGGAATGAAATAAAGGCAGTTCTCTCCTGTAGAGATTTTTTTTTCCCCTTAAATTCAACCCATGTATCTTTTAATTTAGGGGAAAAAAATGACCTATGTTTGACGGAAGACTTCCCTTGCATCATCTTATTTGATCCTTACAAAAAAACTTGGATAGAAAGATAATAGTATTCCTAATTTCCTAAAATTAAGGTACAGAGTCTAGGACACAGAGAGAGAGAGAGAGAGAGAGAGAGAGAGAGAGAAAAGAAACCAAGAGTTTAATAGGGGAGAAAAGGCATGCATAAGAATATCTATAGTACAGTAGATAATAGCTAAGATCATAAGAGTTGTCCTGACATTCATCAATCTGCTATCAGTATTTTACTATGGTTAGAAAGTATTTATGGATCAAATTACATCAGTTCCTTATTGATCCAAAATTGGCAAAAGTGCTTCAAAGCTTTCAGTTTAAAAACTACCATGAGACCAGACTGAGTGAAAATGGTTTTGGCAAGTATCAGATTTCAAAGCAAGTGTTATAAAATGAAATCCTCCTTTCATGTATTTTTTAGCAATTTTTTCAGACATCAGTATTATTCTTCTTCTTCAAGTTTTGTGATAAACATCAGTCTGGCAAACATGAAGACACTGCCCTTTCATTCAAAGAACTACGTATTCATTAAAGTGTATTATTATAAACACATTGATAAGCTTTTAGGAAAAAACTGCATCCAGATGCTATTGCTGTCGTAAATATGAAAATATCTTTCTGTATTAAAAATATGGTTTTTTCATTTTAAACCAGTGGTTGTTTGAAAAATCATTTGATCATTTTCTTTAACTAGTGCCAGAAAGTGCAGTTTGATGTCAACTATGGAAAGAAGAAAACTTATGCGTTTGGAATGTAGTATGCAATCTTTAATGGAGAATGCTAACAGAACCCACCTACTAGGTCAATTTACTAAGTTAACTGTTGATACATTTTGCAGCTGACACATCCTGGCAGGACCATCCAAGAAGCATAACTATTCAAAATCATACATTTGATAGAAAAGTTCAAAGTAGACAACTGACAACATCTGTTCTAAAATATTCCTGGCTAAAATCTTATCCTCCATGCTCTGTGGTACAGAACTCCAGAAATTCAATTATGCATGTGGGTGCTTGAAGAGAGCTAAGTATTCTCCCATCCTTAGAAAAAAAAAAAAAAATTGACCCTGCCAGCAGATATTCTTTTAGAGGTAGGGTGGTTCCTCTTTTGGGCAAGTTATGTTTTTCAAGTTACATTAAAAAATGTTTGTCTTGACCTGGTATGCATATTATATTGCTCTGTTTACAGTTGGGTGCATGTAACATGTGCATTTTAGAAGCTGACAGGATAGTTTAACTCAAAATATTATTCATCCTTCTTTCAAAACATGACTATTGTTGTATTGATTTTCATAAGAGGTATGTATAGCATTGAAATATGGTTGTGAGATAGTCTGTAAAAAAATAAAATGAAATTTTTTGATCACAAGTGTAATTCAAACAAGTGAAGCTATGTTTAGAAAGAAAGAGAAAAGCCATAAAAACATCTTTAATATGTCTAAATGTGGACATATTTAAATGCTTAAAATTAAATAGTTTTATGACAATAGGCAACATAAATGAGTCACAAATAAAATGTGAACTTATGACTAATAAAGTCAATATGGATAATATAACAACAGTCCCTTCTAACTGATGAGAAACAAAATAAAAGGAAAATAGGTAATTGATAAAGATGTAATCACTTTACCAATAAAATATATAAAAATTTGTTCAATCTCACTAAATGTCAAGTAAATGGAAATTAAAATAATAATGTAATACAGTTTTCACCAATAAAGTTAGTGTTTATAAATAAAGACAGTAACATCCATTGGCTGATGATACTGTGACAGAGGTAAGTACCTCTGGTGGGAGTATAAATTGCTAAAATCTTTCTGAAAAGCAGTTTGCTGGGATTAAGGTTCTATCTCTGGTGACAAGATTTTGTCACTACATTCCCCCCTCCAGTGGCAAAGTAGATGAGTAAAAAACTTTACACAGGGCTTCCCTGGTGGCGCAGTGGTTGCGCGTCCGCCTGCCGATGCAGAGGAACCGGGGTCGCGCCCCGGTCTGGGAGGATCCCACATGCCGCGAGCGGCTGGGCCCGTGAGCCATGGCCGCTGAGCCTGCGCGTCCGGAGCCTGTGCTCCGCAACGGGAGAGGCCACAACAGAGGAAGGCC
>NC_041220.1:42838675-42889337 GCF_002837175.3 Physeter macrocephalus | reverse complement strand
AAAAAAAAAAAAAAAACTTTACACAGATATTTATTTGTGACATAGACTCTGGAATTTTTAGCACCATTCCACAGTTTCAATGGTCTATGCTATAAATATCTTTACAATTTTTAAATATGTGCATATTTTTACCCAGAAATTCTAGGATGTTAATTTCCAAAAAAACTCTATCATATGTATGAATATGTACATGTATGTAGGTTTATAAATTGACATTCTCACACACATATGTACAAGAATATTTATTGCAAGTTGTTCATGGAAGCAAAAATGAGAAAATGTGTATGTTATATGATGTCTACCAATTGAGTAATTGTATAAACATGTGTGTATATATATATATATATATATGTTTGTGTGTTTCTGTATAAATAACATAGCACTTGTAGGAATGTCAAGGGCTAATTTAAAAGTATTGAATCTCTTTATATTTAATTTATCTATAGATGGATTGATTATGCTAACATCTATATACAAATATATGTACATTGTGTATGATAGAGATTATATAGAGAAATTAATACATTATGTATATGTTACTGATATCTTCCTTTTTATTTAATGTCTCAGATATACTTTTGCCTATATTACATATCATTTTAAAAAATTACACATATATATAACTTTTAATTATATATTATATAACATAGGAAAAAATAATAGTATAACTTGAAAGAATGTCAAGTAATTTAAAAGCAATGAAACTTCTATTCCTTACTCTATATATTATACTGATATGTACATATATGTGTGTGTATATATATAAGTATACATGGTGGTTCTGATTACACACAAAACAAACAATTTCTTATGTATTTTTTTGCATTTTATATTTAGTTAATAGATATACCTCTATTTCTGTCAAATAAGTTAATAAAAGGATGATGCCCATATATATTTACATAGACACATAAGAATGTGGATATGTGTGTGTGTGTTAGATACAGACACACACAAACACATGCATGTATACACAATGAATGAAAAGGTATAGACAAACTACTGACAGTGGTGGTGATAAAGACTTTTGGGGATAGACTGAAGGTTTTTCAAGAAAAGGTTATTAATTTTTTCTGTATATCTATAATTAGTACTTGTAACAATAAGAGTATATGATGTATAATTTTTTTAATTGATTAAAAAAGAAAAATGGAAATGCAATAATTTAAATGTTTATTAGGTGTTTCAATGAGTTTCAATAAGTGATCTGTCTCAGGTCCTAAATTAAAATCCTAAGAATTCAAAGGCTTCCATAGTCATTCCATGACTTTTCAGTTACATCCAGAGACATACAAGAGATGCTGAACATTAACCAATTTGCATATGTGCTTTTTACCAGGACACATTTCTTCAGCTTGAAATTAGTTAAGTGTAAACTAAATTGCAAGCCCAAAGCTGATGCAGCTTAAGTAGATGAAGCCAGATCAGAAAATTCCAACCAGAAACTTTGGTGAACTGCTATCTACCATGTTAACAAAACACAGCTAAGTCAAGAAGTCAAGGCAACAATTACAATCCACAGATCATAAGACAAATCAGTTAATAATAATAGTACCAACATTTATTTAGTATTTACTAGGAGTCTGAGGACTGCATTAAGAACTTTTCAGTAATTAAATTATTTAATCCTCAGATGACCTTATGATATAAGTAGTTTCTAATCTAGTTTTGAGTATGAATATATTGGGGGAAACAGTTTAGATAATTGCTCGAGTTCACACAGCAAGTAGGTGCGGCTAAAATGTAAGGTCAGTGTAATGAATGGCCTTAACTCACACTCACAGCAACCATGTTTTAAACTTCAATTCAGTATATTTATATGGAGAGTTTATTTTGTTCATAATTTTCCATATGGTGAAATATTTGGTTTTAATTTTTCTTTAAAATTATCCATATTATTTTTCCAAAATATACTCTGAAAATTATTATTAAAGTATGCACTGATGTTTAAAATCAGCAAAATATTATAAAACACTTTTTGGTTTCTATCATTTTAAATGTACTAATAAAGTTATAGTAAGTAGTTTCCTCATAAAAAATGGAAATATTAATAATGTTAATAGCACTTCCTAAGATAAAATTATTACAAATACTTCCCTGTATCTTGACATTAGTCTTTCCAGTGAGTCTAAAGTGTCTGTGTGGATTTTTATTTTCAACTCTTATTTTCTTCTGAACTGCAATTAATTGGTTTTCTTTGCAACCATTATGTAATGACTTGGCATAACTAAAAGATAATAGGCAGAAATAAAGCCTTTGGCACCATTTCCACCTTCTTACCCAACTACTCCTCTAGGGAAAAAAAAAAGGAATAAATTTAATGCCTAAATGTATATAAGTGAATGAAAAATTTAAGTTCATATTGATTATCTACTTCACATTTATTTTTCTTTTCCTTGAAGAAAGTATACTATTATTATATTTTTTCCTTTTTGCTGATTTAGTACATTTCTGCACTATGTGTTTTTACTGATACCTACCTTCCAATAAAATGTTAATGTACCATGTTAACCTCAGCATAAACAAATCATAAACAACCTCAGTAATGAGGTTAATGTTCCATATTAACCGCAGCATAAACAAATCATAGTGCTTTAAAGAACTTGTGTATGAAATCATCATCTTCCCCAATAGATTTTTGGTATTGTGTTAATATATATGAGCACACATTTCTTTTTTTATATAGAAAAGATAGAACATCATAGCTAATTCAATTGCATCTGAGGGCATTGACTAAAAGTAAAAGTCATTCTGGTTCATTTTTTGGTAAACTTATTTGATACAAAGTAGAAATTTTGGAACTCTACAAACTATAATTTTGGATTAAGTTCTGGCTCCTGATATCTAAATGGGTCTAATATATCATAAATTTTTTAAATTAAGAGTTCATCTGTTTTGCTGATTTTTTTTGTATTTTATTATTTTTTTATTGATGTATAGTTGATGTAAAAGTTTCAGGTATACAATATAGCGATTCACAATTTTTAAAGGTTATATTCCATTTATAATTATTATAAAATATTGGCTATGTTCCCTGTGTTGTACAATATATTCTTGTGGCTTATTTATTTTATGCATAGTAGTTTGTACCTCTGAATCCCTTCCCCCTATCTTGCCCCTCCCCTTCCCTCTCCCCACTGATAGCCACTAGATTGTTCTCTATATCTGTGAGTCTGCTTCTTTTTTGTTATATGCACTAGTTTGCTGTATTTTTAAAATTCCACATATAAGTGAAATCATACAGTATTTGTCTTTGTCTGACTAATTTCACTCAGCATAATACCCTCACAGTCCATCCATGTTGTTGCAAATGGCAAAATTTCATTCTTTTTTATGGCTGAGTAGTATATATAGGTATGTATATATACACAATGGAATATAGTATATATATATGTATATATATATATATGTGCTGCAAATGGCAAAATTTTTCTTTTTTATGGATGAGTAGTATTCCATTGTGTACATATATACCCCCACATCTTCTTTATCCATTCATCTGTTGATGGACACTTAGGTTGTTGTGATATCTTGGCAATTTTAAATAATGCTGTTATGAACTTTGGGGTGCGTGCATCTTTTCAAATTAGTGTTTTTGTTTTTTACAGATTTATACCTGGGAGTGGAATTGCTGGGTCATATGGTACTTCTATTTTTAGTTTTTTGAGAAACCTCCATACTGTTCTCCACAATGGCGGCACCAATTTACATTCCCACCAACGTGTACAAGGGTTGCCTTTTCTCCACATCCTCACCAACATTTGTTTTTTTGTGGTATATTTGATGATAGCCGTTTTGACAGATGTGAGGTAGTATCTCATTGTAGTTTTAATTTGCATTTCTCTGATGATTAATGATGTTGAGCATCATTTCACGTGCCTGTTGTCCACCTGTATGTTTTCTTTGGAAAAATGTCTATTCAGGTTTCTGCCAATTTTTTAATTGGGTTGTTTGTTTTTTTGATGTTGAGTTGTACGAACAGTTTATATATTTTGAATATTAACCCTTTATCAGTCATATCATTTGTAAATATTTTCTCCCATTCAGTCGGTTGTCTTTTTGTTTTGTTGATGGTTTCCTTTTCTGTGCAAAAGACTTTAAATTTAATTAGATCCCCATTTATTTATTTTTGCCTTTATATCATACTTTTTTAAGGCATAGAAAAATATGAAAATGGCCACTTTATATGATATAAGGGTGAAGGTCCAGAGGTCAACATTAAATGATCCTAACTAGGTTTCCAACATGCATTCAAAACAAAAAATCATAACCTCAGATTTATGAACAGTTTTTAAACAGTCTAGTTGTTTATAAAAGTTTTGATATTTGGATTGACTTCATAAGTGTAACGGTTAACCTTCACATACATCTTCTTACATACTCAAGCAGGAAAGACTTCTTCACTGCTGTATTTTCAAAATACCTCAAATGTGTATTATATGCAGTTTAACTTAATTTTGTTGTATTTTTTATTAGACTTTAAAATTGAATTTTTATATCATTTTTTTCTAAAAGAAAATATTATTATAACTATGTTGCTTAAGTAGCTTAAAAGCCAAGCAGGTATTATTAAGTTCACTTGATATACTAAATTAAAAAAAAATAAAGTAGGGAATATTTAAAGTAATGTTTTAAATAACATTTAAAAATATTTTTGTGGCACTTAATATGATATAAACTCTGGTGTCTTGTATTTTGGAGGTTAAATCTGTTTTTAAAAGTCTCACTTTTCAGTGATGTCTATTGCCTTTTAAAATTATAGTCTTAAATCAAATACAACAACATATTAAACTGGGAAGTAAAAATAGATGATAAACACTTTTGTACATTTTCCTTATCCATGATAGTGGTATTTCATCTAGCTGTCATTTTACATAAATACTCATACTAATTATATCAAGAACCTATTTCCAGAGCAGGAATAGAGACAAAGACATAGAGAACAGACATGTGGCCATGGTGGGGGAGGGGAGGGTGGGAAGAACTGAGAGATTGAGATTGACATATATACACTACCACGTGTAAAACAGGTAGCTAGTGGGAACCTGCTGTTTGGCACAGGGAGCTCAGCTCAGTGTTCTGCGATGACCTAGATGGGTGGGATATGGAGGTGGGAGGGAGGTCCAAGAGAGAGGGTATATATGTATACATATAGCTGGTTCACTTCATTGTACAGCAGAAACTAATACAACTTTGTAAAGCAATTATACTCCAATAAAAAAAAATGTATGCCCACCCAGAACATCAGAATGCAAAGAAATAGAGTCTTTGCAGATGTAATTAGTTAAATTAACATGAGGTCATACTGGATTAAGGGGAGCCTTAAATCCAGTGGCTGGTGTCCTTATGTCTGTTTTATCCACTCCTCTATTTCCAATGCCTAGCACAGTGTCTGACAAACAATAAACACCTGTCAAATAAAAAAAAAAAGAAAATTTGAAAAACCGGTTTGAAACAAAAATTATTGATAAGACCTTTTGATCATTATGTAGTGATTATTTCAGAGTAGTCTACTGATTAAAGAATAAACCATAATTACTTTTGTAGTGTTCATAAAGGAAATATTGACTGTAAATGAACCATTCCCCGATTATAAAAATAAAATGTTAGAACAAACAAGAATAAAAATGAAAAATATTATTTCATTTATGACATATTCTTGAAAAGTGAGTTTTTCAGTTACTAATTTATTTGCCTTATTTTAGGTAAATTTAAAATATATTCACTTGCAGTCTTTTTCATGTGATAATTTATTCTTCAAATTATACAGAGATTGAATAAATCTCTGTCATATGATATGGGCATATCAGAATGGGTCATTAATAGAGTTTTTATTATTATGTTTTTCCTTTTTCAAATACTAGATTAACATGATTCAATTTGTTTTTAGAGAGATAAATGGAGGCAAGAGTGTGGAAGTAGGGAGAGAATGAGAAGGTGTATAACTTGAAGGTCAGCAAGGAGGCTGAAATGAAGCAATGCAGTTGTAATAATGAGAGGGAATCAATTTGAATGCATTTTTTGAGCTCTAGAGCTTTTTTTCTCCTAATAAGTGGTATTAAGGAAGGTATTCTACCTTCAGGGCCTGTTGGATCTTTGATTTTACTCTTCCTTTCATACCATATTTGTTATTCACTAAAAAAAAAAATTTCTCCATTTTCTGTCCTCTCTTCTTTCATCATTTATATGTCAACTTTCTTCCCATAGTTCTAAGACAATAGTGAATATTATAGTATTGTAAAAGTGGAAATTGGAATTGCTTCATTCAATATTTTATTAATACATTAGAGAATTCTAACTTGGTTCTTTCAAATATGATTCCTTTCTTCACTCATACTGATGGCTTCTTATTTGTATTACTGTCATAGCTATTGAAGATTTGGCAAACATAATGAGAAAAGTCCCCTTCGTTTTACAGTTTGTCTCTGACTGAGACAGTGAAGAATTGCTCCTAGAATGGTACCTTTCAGAACTTCACTAATTGGTCTCTGCAATTTCACACTGAAAGGTAAGGCCTATTACTTCTGCTTAAAATTATTCTCTAAGGCTGAGTTAACTTGATTTGGGGCTAGGAGCTCTTTGTCTTTTTGGGGAGCTAGGCTCTCAATTGGGAATGGTGTATTATACACCATATCTCTTATTGAAAAAATAAGAACCAATAAAAATATATTAAGATGTAGAGTTTCTTTTGACAGCCTCAATAGTTAGACTATATCTGGTCCATATATATGGTTTCTTAGATGCTAATTTGTTAAGCTCAATATTGTCTTAACCCATCATCTTGAATAATCTGTTTTATTCCCCTAGTGCCACTTTCTCTAGGGGCATAAATGCAGTTCAGTGCATTTATTCTTTACATGTTGAATTTTCTTTAATACCAGAAAATAAGTTTGAGTACGATTGTATATAAGAATAATTGTTCTTTTTTAGCCCCTGAATGAGATTGTACATAATGCAAAAATATTATGACTATACAAATACTGTATAACTGGCATATGGTTTATTAATCAAATGGTACCTAAAAATATTTTAAAATTATAATATATATGTATGTGACCCAATACTTGGTGTACTATAATGATGTGTAAAACTCCCTTAAGTAATGCTGAAACCTTTTGGAGGTCTGAAGTACAGAGGCTACTGATAGAGCTAAGCGTTGTTTTTTTTTTTTTTTACATCTTTATTGGAGTATAATTGCTTTACAATGGTGTGTTAGTTTCTGCTTTATAACAAAGTGAATCAGTTATACATATACATATACATATATCCCCATATCTCTTCCCTTTTGTGTCTCCCTCCCTCCCACCCTCCCTATTCCAGCCCTCTAGTGGTCACAAAGCACCGAGCTGATCCACCTGTGCTATGCGGCTGCTTCCCACTAGCTATCTATTTTACATTTGGTAGTGTATATATGTCCATGCCACTAATAGTTATTTTTTAATGACCAATAATTCTATTCCATGTTTTCTCTTCTGCACAATGGAGAAACTTGTATCTACCCTAAAAATTTCACAAAATATTGTAAAGATTACATGAAATAATATATAGACAATAACAGGAAACTTTAAAATAACTCCACAAAAACTTCTTTACACTCTTTGAATTCATTTTATAAAATATTTTGTGCAGAGTTGCTTGCAGTTTTTGATGTTGATGATGAAAAATCCATTACGGGACAGACAGTTCGAAGGTGGAACATTGTTATTTTAGAGATATTCAGAAGCAGTAAGGGTCTGTTCAATATCTTGTTTTCTGCTATTGAAGCTGAGCCAAATGCAAAAATCCTTCTGGAAGTCAATGGGAGTTCTGAAAGCAAGCCAGAGCAAGATGAGAAAAATAAAGTAAAATGAGGAACTGGCCTGAAGCCAACTGTTTAAAAAATGAAAACAAAACTTTCTGATATGTTCCCCTAATGATAGATAATTACATATTATATTTTAGATGGTTTTCAAAGTGCCTTATTTATTCATTAGTCAGTGCACCTTATGACCTTTTAATGAGATCAGAGTATTGAAAGATTTGTCTTTTTTCAGTTAACTTCAGTGTGGGAACACAGGTACCATTGAGAGAGTTAATCCACTGTGCCTCATGGAACTTATATGGGAGGGAAGAAGAGTATTAAAAGAAGGAATATATGAGCCACATTTTAATTTCCTTTTACTTTTCTAAAATATTTTATCTGATAGGTATTAGGGAAAAATTATCTTTCTTACCATCAAGTATTCCCTTTCCCAACCTCATTTTTGCTTTTGAGATCTTGAACTCCTCATATAAGGTTATAAGAAAAGAACCTGAAGTCTACAGCACCAAACCTTAATTTCTACAAAATTTTTAGAGTTTGATATTATTATAAGGTGGAAATAATATAGAGAAGAAGATTGATTTCAATTTTCAACTTTATTAGTATTATAGAACTATTGAAAAGTATTTCACACTTGTTATACTTACTTTTCAGGAGGGCATCTTATACCAAATTCAGTTCTCAATTCATATTTTCTAATGGTTCTTCAGTATGAGAGCCATTTTATCATTATCCATGAGTTGCAGGAGTAAAGACACTGAATTTGCCTTGTCTGTGGATCCCAGGAACAAGCAAGACATCAGCTACTCTTTCCGGCTAGCATTCAAGCATGGTACAAAGAGCCGAAAGAGCATGGCACACTCTGGAGGAAAAAACTAGATTAAAAAAAGCTAATCACATGGAAAATTAGAGTATAAAATTTTAATGCAGCAGGGGAAAAGAAAAAATCATGAAAGCTATTTCTTAAAAACTATGTAAGACAGAAAATATTTCTCTTCATTTCGTAATGGAAGGGAAATGCAGATAATATATTGGAGAGACAGATCCAGAGCTAGGATTGTGAATACTTCAGTGTAAATAACCCAATCTTGATTATTTAAAACAATTGTCAGTAATATAGATATAAAGTTTAAATTCTATATTCAGTATTAGTAAATCAAGTGAAATATAAGTGAAAAAGATAATTCTCAAGTTTTACATTGATATTTTTCTTATAAAACTAATGTATACTCACTATTGAAAATCTGAAAAAAATGTGGATAAGATTTAAAAAGAAAGTAATATTTGCCTATAGTACGTTAACTAGAGAGGAACACAGATAACATTTTAGTGTACTTCCTTCTGGTGTTTCTAAGCATATATATTCTATGTGAGCATTTCTGTCTTGCTCTTTGCACTTTACACTTTTGATGTATTTTAATAAAATGTCCAATTATCTTAAAAATCTTTGGTATACTTTTACTGCTATCAGGTGTCTATAACACAAATGCACTTATTTGTAATTTAGAAAAGTTAATTTAGGTGCTAATTTCATTTTATATTAACAAAAACCCCTTGAAACAGATAGGCAGAAATTATCTGCATATTTTTCAGAACCAAGACCTAGGGAATCTGGCTACCATGATGGTTGCATATAGGTCTCCTAAATCTTAGTTGTATGCTTTTTCCTCATCATTATGAGATAATGTACCATACTTAGCTGGTACTTTAATTATTAAAGCTCTCTGGATGGAATCCAGATGGAACATATCTCATATCAAAAAAAATAATGTCAGAGGTTTAAATATGGATTCATACATTTGAATGGAAGCAATATAATGAGAAAGAAAAGAATTTTGGCTTAACATATAATCATTTGTTTCCAAAGTCTATAAATCCTGAGTGTATTTTGGTCTGTTTTAAAAACACCGATCAAATACTAATAAAATGTTTTGAACAACAGCAGCCAAAAAAGTTATTGACAGTTTTTCAGTGTTGACATCTTTCCAAGCAATTTACTCTCCTTGGCAGAACACAGGAGGCAGTTCTACTCTTTGGTGACTAGCTAATGTTTTAAACATACATCACAACCCTTTTCTTAACCCAAATGAAAATGGAAATAACAATTTGAAAAAGGGACAGAGTGTGGAAGAGCTAATTAAACTTTGGACAGAAAACTCATAAAACTGTTGTTTAGAAGAGAATAAGCAGGTTATCCACATTTAGCACACATTTTGGTATTAAAAAAAAAACTCTTTAAGGAAACATACCATCTGTCATTATGCCACTGATGCAGAAGGTATGAACTTCAAGTGCTGAAAATAGCTGGGACTTATGCAAATTTTTTGTATTATTTTAAAGTAGTTAGTTGATAACATAATTGCAATGTGCTAAAATTATCTGTAATATTTATATTTAAAGAAAAATATTAGTGATTTGAGACAAGAAGTTAAATTTATGACTGCTTTGCTCCTGTCAGTGATAGTATGTCTTGCTTATTTACATATCATAGAAAACTCAAGAGTTTTAGCACATAGTTGCACTGAGAAATAAGAAGAATTATTGAAGAATAAAGGGAAAAACTAGTGTCAGGATGGTGGGGGAAAGCATATAATATTCAGTGTTTAGTAAGTTACACAAGATTATGTCTTTTTCAGAGAGGTATTCTAATATCTAGTACATGTCTGACCCAATAAATATTTGTTAGTTGAATGAATGAATGCATGTATTGATGCAACAGTTCAACATTCCAAGAATTTCTAAGTGTCTGAGTTAACAGTGTTTGCCATTCCTTTTGCTCTTCATCAAACATTTATTTATTTATTTATTTATTTTTTAAAATCTATATTCAGGGCAGAGGCATTCTGTTAGAAAATAGCCTAAATCAATCAGGAGAAATTCTTTCACTAAGAAATGGAAGGGAAAGTTGGAGTAAAAAAGGGGGTTAACTAATAAATGTGGTGCAGTAGAGAAATGGCTACTGTGAAAGCATGTAGAGAGAAACTGACAAACTAATCCACTGCCCATGTTTAAATTGTTTTCTTTTTCAAAATTAGTGTGGCCTTCCAAAATTTATCTATGTGCTAAGCCACTGGCACAACTCAGAGTATGATTTTTCTTTAAAGGTCTAAAAACTATGCTATCATTTTAATAGTAGGAATCTAAATGCCTAAATAAACTTTATGAGGTATTGGGACTTCCCTGGCAGTCCAGTGGTTGAGACTTCACCTTCCAGTGCAGGGGGTACAGTTTCCATCCCTGGTTGGGAGCTAAGATCCCACATGCCCCGCGGCCTAAAAACCAAAATATGAAACAGAAGCAGTATTGTAACAAATTCAATAAAGACTTTAAAACTTGTCCACATCCAAAAAAATCTTTAAAAAAATAATTAGGTAAATAAGTAAATAAATAAATGAATAAATAAATAAATAAAATTTATGAGGTATTGAATGCCAAAGAGTTCTTTCAAGATTCCATAAAAATATGGGTGCAGTGAGTAGTGTTGAGAGAAAGAAATATATTGCTCATTCCATGCATCTAAGCTGACTCTGGTTCATGGTGGTGGCACTACTGCAGTTCCAAACAAGCAGACAAGAAACTCTGGGCATAAAATAGCAAGTGAGAATCAACCCTCCTGTCTATACTGTTCTTTAAGAGAGTAGTCCTTGAAGAAATCCTTGACATATGAATGTCATCTATTATCTTCTTTTTTCACCTTGTCAACTTCATTAGCTTTTTAGTAATAATGTTTCCAAGAATGGTTCTTTATGGAGCAGTTTATGGAATTATATCAAGCCAAAGGAGATTATCACATTGGGGACTGGAAAGAGTGGACTGCAATATACAATTCTATGTATTTAGTGTGAATGTGATCTGCTTTGTTGAAGCGTGGCTCCTAGTAGATAGTTCTGTTTCTCTGTCTGACATGGATGTAGGTGTCCTTCATGTTCTTCAGAGGTTCTGTATCTATTGTGTAGCATGTATCATGATTACTTTGGTAAAATTTCAGGTAATTCTTAGCCATGACTTTGAGATAACCCAAGAGTAATCAATTGCCACACTTTACACTGTAAAGCTCTAAAAGTTAATTTAATTATTGAGTATTTAAAAATAAAATATGAGAGAAAGGAGAAGAATGAAGAGCTGGGTTAAGGAGAGAAATGAAGAGCTGGGTGGGCAGAAGATAAGGAGTATTGTTACTCTAACTATGGTGTCCTGAACTTGAAGTAATTCTAAGAATCACTGCTTTTATTTTGGATTCTGTGAATTCTGATATTTACTTGAAATTTGGAATTAATAAAAGGAGACAGTGTTTTCCAAGGAAACAAACTGCCTGTGTTCAAACTCTAACTCTACCACTAGTTAGTGGTGGGATCTTAGGCAAGTTACTTGTCTACTCTGTGTCTCAGTTGCACATGTATAAATATAAAATGAGATAAAATATACTATTTATCTCTTTGGGTTTTTTGTGAATATTAAATGAGATAATCTATATGAAGGAATTGATACAGTGTCTGGTTCAGAGTAAGAGATGAATAAATACATAACAATTGCCATCATTATTGAAAGGGAGGGGAATGATTAGAGAATTTCTTGGAGGATATTTGATGCAGAACAGCCCAGGTGTCCTATATAAGACCAGAGCTCTTCATGTTTATATTTCTGCAAGACCAATGATGTATTGCACTCCATAAAGTAAAAGCAGTAACCAATGTCAAAAAATGTATCCTCAATTGTTTTCTCTTTCTACTCAAGAAACTTTACTCAAAACCCACATCTCTGTACTAAATGTGAGTATATCTGGATGTCAGCCCTTTAGTGGTTAAAAAGTTTTCACAGGTAACCTAATGTAATTCTAAAAGACACATCGTTTTGACTCATACTTGAATTTGTGAGAGTATTACAGCCAGAGAAATAAATGATATTTTAGCCCTTGTGTCATTGTCCTTTGCTGAGAGAGACAGAAAGAGAGAGAGGGGACAGAAACTACAACTATTATTTCATTGCAATTCATTAGATTGAGTAAACAGAAGTCTGCAGCCTTATATAGCCCTGTTCAATTGTTCTAGGCACTGGTATGATTTCCATACTCAAGAAAATTGAAATCAAGTGAGGGAGGCTAACAGGTAAATACATTATTAACAAATATTGTGAAATGTCACTTCAGTTTATCTCTAGATAATCTAAGCAGCACATTTATTATTTTAAAAGTGTCTTAGTATTTTATTGGAAAACATTTGAAGTGCCTTAGTCAAAAGGCTCATTTCTCTAGTTATCAAAATGAATGGTCAAATGTAAATTTGGGAAACACTAAGTGTCTTCTATGTGCCAAACACTATGTTAAGAAGGTCATTTCCTTTCAGTATCTGTTGAGGAAGTTGATAAAAATATAATATTTACTTTTGTTATAAAGCAAAACCTTTAAAATGCTGTAATAAAGATTAAGGTGCTATATGAGTAGGTGGAAGATGATTTCCTTTTTTAGTGGTACATTGGATTATGCTTCTTAGGATAGGTGAGACTTTTAGCCTTGAAGGAAGAATAGGGGTTCAGCTCCACAATGGGAGATCAGGTAGGAGAAAGGGGGACTGTGGTAAACAGAGAACAGCAGAAATAAATGGTCAGAGGTGTGAGAGTACAGAGAGAGTGTAAAATTATAGACTATAATACAACTTCACACCCATGAGAATGGCTAAAATTAAAAAAGGACAGACAATAATAAGTGCTGGTGGGGATGTGGAGAAATTGGAATCCTCAAACAATTGCCAGTGGGACTGTAAAATGCTGTGACTATACTGGAAAATAGTTTAGGCATGCCTCAAAATGTTAAACATGGAGTTACAATATTCTGCAATCCTAGTCCTAGATACATACCACAATGAATATAAAAACAAATGTCCACACAATTATGGCAACATTATTCATGATAGTTAAAAATTGCAAATAACCCCCATGTTCATTAACAGGTGAATGGACAGAATATTATTTGGCCATAAAAAATGTATCTAGTATTCACTCATGGTACAACATGGATGAACCTTGAAACCCTATGCCATGTGAAAGAAGCCAGACACAGAAGACCATATCTTATATGATTCCATTTATATAAAAATGTCAAGAAAGGCAAATCTAGAGAGACAGAAAGTAGATTAGTAGTTGCAAAGGGCTGTGGGAGGCTAGTGAATGGGAAATGGAATGACTACTAAGGAGTATGAGATTTCTTTATAGGATGATGAGATGTTCTAAAATTAGATCATTGTGATGGTTACACAAATTTGTGAATAGATTAAAAACCACTGCATTGTACATCATAAAAGGGTTAATTTTATGGTGTGTAAATTCTAACCCAATAAAGCTGTATAAAAATAGAATATAGAATGGTATTGGAGTAAGGAGAGTATAGTCTCTATTTTGAGATACATTTGAAAAGTTGGTTAAGGCCAATCTGTCGAGATTCCATGCAACGATACTTAATTTACTTCTGTATTCCGTAGGGAATAATTGTACATTTTTAAAACATGGTGCAAACACTAATACCTAACATTTTGTGAGTTCTTAAAAATTCCCAGGATTTGATGTATCTTACATGAACTAACTATTAATTTCTTCAACAGTCTTATGGGGTAGGCTACATTATTATTGCCAATTCACAGAGGAGGGAATTGCATCATGGATGGTTTAAACACATTGGTGATTTGTGGAAAATCAAAGTCTGAACTCCCAATCTTAATACCTATACAACAATGCCTTTTGACATTATCAGAGTTGCATTTTATGAAGAACACTGTCATTGGAGTGCTTAGGGTGTATTAGTTTAGTCTCTAGTGGCTATTTCAATAGTCCAAATAAAAGATATGAGCAACCTATGGCAATAGCAGTAGAAAAACTCTATCAGATCAGTTGAATTTGGATCCAATCTTTGGTGAAACAAAAACACTTATCTGAAACAGAAATACTGTTCATAAAAGCAGATTTGGCTTGAAGTGCAAACATAAGTCCAGAGTGACCATGACTTAAATTTACTTCTCTCATAAACAAAGAAAATTTCTAGAGTCAAGATTTCTAAGACATGGTAAATGTAGAAAACCTGACTATTAGTGGCTAACTATTAAAGAAAACGTTTTATCATTAAATATTCATAAGTAAAGGAGTAATCCTCTTTTGTATGCTGAACCATTATAATGCTCCTAGTAATTACAGATCCACCTATTTTTGTGCTACCCTATCCTCTGTGGGTTGTTTTAAATGCTTTTCTTAGTAGGGTGGAAGTCTCATAAGCTTTAAACTATGGTTTTGTAATGACACAAATGTTTTCTCAATCTTTAAAATACTTTGAGGAACTCTTAAAATTGTATCACTGCCTGTTTGAAAACCCAACCCGGTGCTAATTGTTAATGTACTATTTTACACTGCGGCTTTGTGTGTTACAGCCCTTAAATAAACACCTCCATAGAAATACCAAATCAAGTTGGATTATGGAGGGACTGTAACTTCTGCTCTAAAGTATAGAGATATAAAATACTAGGAAGGTTCCCAATATTTTATGTATGTGTCCTAATTTTCAGCTGAGAAGATGATATCCAATATCAAAGAACCCTCTGAGTAAGAGCTTAGCAGCAGATAAAACAACAACTGCAGATAACAACAACAACAAGCAATGAAAACTTGAGCATTTATTAATAGAAGAAAAATAGGCAGATCAACCAAAAAATAAGCAACGGGCTTGAGGAGGGGGGTCTTGGTAATAAGGTGGAAAAAAATTTAAACCAGAACATTGAAGAAATCTTCAGTCTTATTTTCAAGGTTTACTTATGGCCAAATAGAAGCCAGAAATGCATGAAAAGTTTTCTTCTCTATGATGCTATAGTACTTTGATTCCAACATTATCACTATATATAGAACTTGGATTAAATTGAGTGGTTCTGTTGTCTGCAGCCCTTAAAATACCTGAGTAAAATCAGTCTTACAAGACAACTGAGGTGCTTTTTCCTACTATCAACAGTATTCTGGCAGTTTACATTATAACAATTCATCTATGCAAAAATACTGAGTTTGTGTTGTGTGGTATGCATTGTGATAAACAGTGGTCATGAAGGGTTAGAAGGGCAGCATCTGTCTTCTTGTTTCTCAACACTTAGCAGGAGTGATGGTCTAGTAAATATTTACATCACTGCATCATAACAATAGAGAAGGTATACATGTATTTGTGTGAACACATTGAAAAAAGATTCTGAGGATTAAGTTTGGTTTAAAAGAGCAAAGGATTTCAGAATATAATGACATTGATGTAAGATTTCAAAGTCATTCAGGAGTTAAAAGGTTGTGTGAGAGAGAATAGAAAGTTCTAGGAAGTTTAGCAGCTTATTTATGCACAAATAGGAGCATGGCCTTTGAAAATCACAAATACTTTGCATAATGTGATGGGGTAGGTTTATAAGTCACTCATGTATTAATTCCAAATCAGGTACACAAAAGATAGAATTATGTGACAGTTTAAAAATAAAAATGGTTTTAAATTCTTTAATGGTTGCCATATTTTGTTACTTTCAAAATCAATTCTTAGAATCATTAGAGTTGAATCTTTATGCAAAGCTTGACTAGTAGTGTTAATTTTTAAGGAGAATATATATGAATACTCACATTCAATAAGTGGAGAACTGTTTTGGAGATAATACATAATTTGGTTTCAGATTTGGTCTTATTTCTCTTTTGATCCTTTGAGATGTTTCAACATGAATATGATATTTTTCTCCTCTTTGGTTAATTCTCCTTTTAGCGTCCTGTTAACGTCATCCCAAAGGACCCAGACATCTGTGATTCAGAAATGGATGATTCTGCTTCAATTTTCACTTCAACCTGGGAATGACCTTTTCCTCTAAAAGGGCTTAAGAAACCCTCCTTTTATCAAGGGAGATTCAAAATGCTGATAGAGCAGACAGAAAACAGAGAGAATGCCCTGATAGAGAATACTTGGATTAGAGAGAACATGGCCTCATTATGTAGTCAACTCTGGGATTTACAAAATTGTACTATGAGCAAAGATTGAGATTTATTTATAGAAATTCAGAAAGAAGTAGTAGCATCTTACTGGAGTCCAGGCCACTTAAAACTTCTAGTTAACTCTAAACAACTAGTATTAGTTTTTATACATATAATATACTGATTGTAATATTTATCATAAACCAGGCTTATTTGTCTCTAAGTGTGCTGCTTGTTATGATATCCCTGATGTATAAACTTACTAAAGTAAATCTTCATTGTCTTAGATTTTTTGGTTAGAAAAATCTAAAAAAAGAAAGAAGGGTAATAAGTGGGCAGTTATAATACTTAAATGTTGAAGAAGATGTTTTGTGTATAAAACCTCTTGTGTTCTCATTCTATTTTTGTCCCTGATAGTGATTTGGTCTTTAGGTCAAATTTGGTTCATTAGGGCCATTTGACTCATTTTGTCAATGAGAAAATAAAGACAAGAAACTAAGAACCACTTATTTAAGATCTATGAAATCATCTGACTGTTTAATTGCATACCTAAAGTAAAAAAAAATTATAAACAAATGTTAAATTCGTTCCCAAATTGGTAAGAATAAGACGAACCATTAATACTTTAAAATCTGATTAATAAGCAAATGATTTTCTTTGGCCATTCAGCTCTCATGGTCAGAAGCTTATTATTATTATTCCCTTTTCCTCTCAGAATATTCTCTAAGAGAGTTTTGTGTTCTTTTTTCTTTATAGAGTTACTTACAAAGCTCTGTAGGGATATATCATAAACATGCCTCATATTAAACTGTTAGGATTTTGCATCTGGGATTTTGACACATTGTTAAAATTAAAAAAAAAAAAACATAAGATAGACTTGCGAAGGAAACAAAAAGAATGTTTTTTTTTTTCTTTTTTGCCTTTGGTAGTTTTTCAATTCTGAAAGCATGAGAGAGGCTAGGATGGGAGAAATGGTCAAGTTTAATGGCCAAAAATGGAGAAAACTGGAAGTTCAGAGAAAGGAACTTGATCCAGATTTTACCAATCATTTGACCATTATCACCTGCCACCTGTAACTAAAACAGGAAGCCTCAAGTGTTTATTAAAAAATGATTATTACATGGCCTGTGTAGGTCGACCAATTTCCACCAGCACACCCGCCCTTAGCGAATAGAACCTGTATGTTGAATGAGCATGATCATTTAGGCTTTAAATTCTCTTTCAAATCTAAAGACATAACTTAAGTGTTAATTAATTTAAAAATATTTTGGATTTTTTTAGGTTTCTTTCTCTCATTAAGAGAAAAAATAGTATTAATTTCTAGTTTATATAATACACCTACATACTGTGATATCTAATAGCTGTATCTTGCCTTATAGACTATTTTAAATGTCACAAAATAATGACAAGAAAGTCATTGTAATTTTTTTTAGTACAAACCTAACTGAATTACTGGATTAATTTCTGATGTGAGGGAGATCTTTGGGAGGAGGATAAAGATATCTTTTTTTCCAACAGTTTATGGCTCTTAACATTTTTGTTTCTTGGTTTGATATCCTCTGTTTCTAATATACAAGTCCAAAATACCTGCTTAATTTGATAAACAAAGCTGGGCTTCAGGTATTCTTTTAGTGTGGTATTAGAATAAAAAATAAGATATCAGGAAGTAAAGAAAAATATAATTTAAATGTTTTGGCAGAACAATTACTCATCCCAACCCAAGTGCAAAAACAACCCCCACTTTCCCAATACATTCTGAGGTGGCTGTCTGGTCTGAGGTGTGTCTGGATGACTCAACAATAGCTGACCAGAAGGTCAAGACCCAGGGACAGTGATAAGTTAAACTGTTCAGGGAGGACACAAGAGACATAAATGAGAGGAAGGAGTCATATAGAAAAGGTAAGATCATCAAAGTGTGTTGATCTTCATGTCTTGTCTCTCATTAAATACCTTACTGATAGCTAGGTAGTTCTATACTCATTTTGAGGAATAATGAATTGTTTCATATAGAAAAGCAGCAGTGTTGTAATTCCACCACCATATTTACTCCCCTCCAGTAAGTGCTCTCAATGTCCATTTGTCCAAATTACTCTAACGAATGCTCATAATAAAGTTATGTGTGGAAAGTTAGGAATGGATGGACTCCAAATCAACAACAATGGCACAGAGGCAGAGCTGTTGATTTTCTAAACATCAAGATAATATGCTAATTACATTATGCATTCTTATGAATATAATTATTGGTTACTACTTTTAGTTCTTGTTTCATTTAGGGAAATTTAAAAAGTATACTTAACTAAGAATGTTATGAATCCACTGGCAATTACTGTTTGAAATAAAGTTGGTGAGAAAAGTCAGAAATGAGAAACCAATTTTAAAGTAGCACTGAGAAAATGTCTATTTTATAATTAAAAGCATAGTTAAACTGCAATAATCTGAAATTCTTGACAATTTTTCTCTTCATTGGATGGAGAACTTTAGAAAATAAAATTTATTTATTAATTTGTGTTGGCATATTAGTAGGCATTCCTCATTCATGAAATATATATTTTATGTAGCCATGCTCAATTTTTCTTTTAGGGGAAATTACTCTTGAATTGTTGTTTGTGGTTTTAATCATATTGTTCAATAATTAATACTCTACATTGCAAGTATCTTTAGTGTCCCCATGGCTGTTTTGTAATCTTCTATCCATTCACTTAACCTCTTTAAGCTTCATTTTCTTTATCTGAAATGGAATTGAAATCTTACAAGTCTATGGTAAAGATTAGAGAAAATGTGTGTACATCACCTAGCCTAGTGCTCGTCATGTAGTAATTTGTACAATAAATATGTATATGAAATACTATTACTTAAATAAATTTATTATTATTATACTTTAAGGAAAAATAAAATGATATTTTTTTTAAGTCTAGAGAGAAATTGGGGGGAAAAGGATATTTTGTTCATCTATCATAGCAAGTTTTGTTTTTCTAGCCATACAGCATAATGGTAGGCATAATAAGGAAAAATTCTTCTTTGCATGAAAGATGAATCAGTTGACTTTAGGTTTGGTTTAGCTTACTTTTTAAATTATTTATTTTATGTTTAAATTTTTTTTCCCTAAGTTAAATGACTTACCTGTCTGCCCTTGCTTATCCAGTGACTCCTTTGATCAAAATTACATATTTCTGGGATAACAAGAAAGGGACTTCTTTTATGGTAGGCACTAAAAACAACAAAGATAGAAGGATAGGTATGAGAAGGGCCTCCCATCAGCACAATCCAGTAAGCAGCAGAAGCTCAATAACATGGAACAAGATTGAGTTTATTAGTAGCCCTGTGATTTAACAAGGTTATTTTATGACAAAGCATTGTTAACTTTGCTGTGTTTCACAGTATTTCTTGAGTGTGGCATATTCAAAAATAATCAGAGGGAAAAAATGCTGCAGCTCATGGCAATGTGTATTATTTAACTAATGATGCCTCTATGTAGCCCAATTAAATATGGCACACATGAGGGGTCTGACAAATCCAGAATCAGTACAGTTTCTGAAGCAGAAGAAACTCCAGAAGATATAACAAAAACTAATAGCAGTCATTTCCTACTTTTCATGAGCACAACGTACATCACAAGGAGAGGAAACAGCTTCTGAGGCCTTTTTAATGAACTGTCTTGGAGGAAATTGTCTGATGCATAGTTACATAGCAGAAAAGCTACAACAATACATTTTGTGTTTCTTCTTTGTTCACATTACAAGATAATGTCACAAAGACATGCCTTGGAGACTGTTTAGCTGATACCATTGTCTCTTAAATACAAAACCTGAATTTGAGAACAATATGAAAGAGCATGCCTAAGCATTGAGAGATTTTTTTACAATCATGTTTTAAAGTTTTTCTATAGTAGCTCTGACAGCATGAGAAATAAACCTTTTTGAAAAGCAAAATCAAATAAGGGAAGAATGAGAGCATATAACAAAGATCCAAATGCCCAGAAAAACAAAAGAAGAAAAATATAAAATTATATTCAGTAGTCTTACCAATTTGCACAGGTTTCCATATAGTTTTATGCATAATGATACTAGCAGATATTGACAGATCAATGTTTCATTCAGTGGCTTCTAAGGAGCATCATGGGAATTATGAAGATATAGCATTAATTTCCCTGCATCTGCTTTCTTTTCAAAGTATTCCAAATCATATGCTTGTCCCTTGCAAGTGCTCTCTCATTAGGCTGGAGTTTGTGTTTCCCAAGGGTTTTGATAAATCTGCTTGATGCATCTGCTAAAATATTCATATTGTAGTGTTTACACTTCTTTGTATTCACTTAAATAAGAGTAACCTCAGTTTTGCCTTTCAATTGTAACTTTTCTTTCACTTTTGGTACCTAAATATCTTTAAAAAGAAATAAAATATTTTTTCTTAAACAACTGGCTAAATCAAGGGTAAATCTATTTGTAATGAGTCTCCACTAAATTGTCTCCATGAAGTATGTATCTTTAAAGTTCTTTGTATTTCTAGGAAATTGAAGAATTTGGAATATAAACCAAATAGTTAATAATAGGGAATTTTAAAAGATAAAATTATGTCGAGTGGTAAGTCCTAGACTGCATATTAACATTTTAAACACTTGGTTTTATGTTGGTTTTATTAAAAATAAAATCTCTTTCCTTAGGAATTTATCTAGATATTCAATGCATAACATATCATGAGAGATTAATGAGACATTTCAATATTCAATTAAAATCTATTTAAGCTCATTAGTTGCTGTACAATATTAACACAGTATTATAACAGTATTACAATTATTACAATGTTAACTCAATATTAACTATCATAGTGGTCAACTTTCAAGCTAATAACAAAATATTAAGGTTATAATTATATTCCTTTTAGAATTTTGGTCTTACCCAATTATCTTCCATCCACTTTTTGGGCAGAGGGTGGATTGGGGAATTGAACTGAGATGTTAGCAAATTCAACTTATTATCATTTTTTCTCTCTTTTCAATTTCGTATTGCTTGTATTCTTAAATTCTTTCTTTCTCACAATAATTTGAGTTTATTTCAACCTCATATCACAAATATCCACTTGTCTCTTAATATCTTGTTCAACCACTCTCCCTTCACTCTTGGTATATATCAGCCATATCCCTCGAGTTACACCCTTGCTTTGTTACTCCCTTTACCTTTCTTTCCACTCCCAGAGTCAGGATATGGTTTCTGTTTTCTCCTGTTGCTGTTGGACTCCATTTGCTGATGTCCAGCAGCACAATTTTGTAAATATTTTACCTTCCGCCTCTTTTAAATGGGTTCATCAGGCCTGAAAAAGTAATCCAGTCCCTGAGGTACCTTTTAAAAACAGAGTGTGTTGGGAAGGAATCTACCAAGTGGACTTGAGAAGAAACACAAATTCTACCTTTAGTTTAGTAGGTTTTAATTCTGTGTTTTCCAGTACAATAACCAATAGCCACATGTGTCTATTGAGAACTTGAAAGGAAAAATAAGATTAAGTGAAAAAATGAAATCTAAATACAATTGAACCATATCCAATAAAAATTAGTATCTGAATGAGATGTGTTGGAAATATAAAATACACACTGGATATTGAAGACTTAGTGTGAATAAAACATGAAATATTTCACCTTTTTCATTTTGCCTTTTTAAGTGTGATGACTGGAAGTTTAAAATAACTTATGTGGCTCTCATTATATTACTATCAGACAGTGCTGTCCTGGCTAAATACAGTTCAGGCCTTATTTTTTAAAAAAGGAAATGATTAGAATGACTATTTACTATTAATAATTTTCATAAAATAAATATTTAGAACAATGAAAATATTTAATGACAGTCAGAATATTTTCAGCATTCTATACATTTTTATAGTTAAATCTAAATCTCAGAAGCCATTCTGCTAATATAGAACACTTCTTCTCTAATATAGAATTTTTTTTTCCCTGAGGAAAGCAATAAACTTTGTTAAGAAATACTTAAGTGGAAAGAAAATTTGGAAAAGAAGGAGATCTAGACAGATAAGCTGACAGAGTGCAATAAGTACATGTGTATAAACTGTACTTTACAAAGCACATTCATATGTACTATCCCACATAATTTTTACAGTGATCCTAAATATAAGTTAAATATTATAAAAGAAAAACATATTTGTGTGCTCTGTGTTTTGTGCTTGTGTGTGTTTATTTGTGTGTGTTTACTCAGTTGGGTAGCTACTAATTTTTTTTAAAATTCATAAACATAAAGTTAGAAAAATAAAAGGTGGGTGGGGGAGTTATACTGGGAGACACTTCTCCTTGGGTCACTCACATTTCTGCCTGTCTTGTGAGCAGAGGCACTGACAGCTTTCATCCCCAGATGACCTTTTCAGCTATGTTTGTGTAGCCAAAAACTTGGAAGATAAATGTAGTATCTTCCGCTAGAGCAGGGAATATGTTTGTTTACTGTGCCAGATAATAAAGATAATATCTCCCTCTGGGGAAAAGTTCAGGCATGTTTCCTTTCAGCCCATTATATTATAAAATATCAGGGTTCCCTAAGTCTGAGGTGACACATTGTGACATAAACTCTTTTTGCATGCAGTGACCAAATTAGGTGCTCTGCGTTGCCCCATGGAACTTGAAAATCAAGATGCAAATATAAGACCAGTGTTGTCTGCTGTGCTGTGAGTAATAAAACACTTTGTCTCTGACCTGGAAGTCTCATGTCTGCTGCCACCATTCATAAAACTGTGGCAGGATAACTGTGAGCTTTCCGATAGGGTAAAATATCAGATCCTATAAAGCTCTAGAGAAATGAATGTGTTCAAGAATGAAAGTTGATTGCGAATAGTTTTTAAACTCAAAAAAGAATAACAGAATGACAGCAAAGAGTTAGGGACAAAAGGATTATTGGGGAATAGAGCACGAAATGAGGAGAGGATATCCGTATGATTTATGATCATATAAAGATACATATAAAAAAAAATAAAGTTTTACTCTATTTAAGCATTACTTAATTTTTATTATTTAATTTATATAAAAAAATAATTCTGCTTAAAAAAAACCCCCAACTTGTTACATCCTCAAATAGTAAGAAAGTTATCTGTCTAACTCCAAATGCAGACATAGTAGTTCACTTAAAACATACTATTCAAACAGGAAATGAGAAAGTCATTATTGTTCTTGTGTACTCTGGGTAAAAATGAACAGAAAATATGATGTTTAGTGTATATATGTACTTAACTTGCTTTTAAAATGCTGTAATATTCCAGTATCTGGCTCAATTTTCTTCTTTCTTAAGGGAAAATATCAGTTTAGTTTTCTTTAGGAAGCATGATCACTAGGATTAAAAGAAGTTTTTTCCTCCAAATTTAATTTCTTACTGTCATTTTGTATGGAACATGAAGTGAAATGCTCATGAAGGGAAAGAAAATAAGTTAGGGACCTGCAAACTGAAGTAAATAGTTTCATGCTGATGATTTTAGTTAGAAATTACATTTATATATATTTTAATACAAACATTTTAATTCTCGTAAAATCTGTCCTTTATTTTTCTTGATTAAAATGTGCAGAAATTTTATGAATTTCAGCTACATAAACAAAAATAAAGTTCACTATTTTCATAAAATTAAAATAAAATGAATGTTATAAAATGAAATCATTTATTGGGTATTATAAGCAAACCCAGAATCAGATATTTTATATAAAGAAAAATATTCACAACTAAAAGTTAGTTAAATTATGGAGAGACAGGTTCTATGTTATCAAATGGCTTCTGAGATTTAGATTTAACTATAAAAGTATTCAGAATATCTGATACTGAAAATATTTTGTGATTGTTATTAAAATTTTTCATTGTCCCAAATATTTAGTTTATGGGAAATGGGTAATGGGGATTTAGAATATATCCCCACTTTGAATCAAGACTCTGTTATTATTAGTAAATACATATTTCTCTGATGCTTTGAATGACCAATATTTGGGGTCTTTGAGCAACATCAGTTGAAATATTTCATTTTTTATTATTAATAGTTACTATAAAAATAAAATTTTATTTTATACATTCAAACCATTCCTATTCTTCTAAAATGTCTTATATATATGAAGAATATGAATACGTACATCATTCTAGATATGAAAACCTAACATGTAAGCCGTGTTTTATGGCAACAGATCTAACTTAGCTTATGATGATTGAATGTTAGGTTAGGAAGAACAAGAAAACTTATACCCAAATAGGGGATAGAAAGAAATTCATCTAAGGCAACAGAAAACTAAATAAAGCCATAGCAATAACTCCTAACATACCATGAATTTTAGTTTTGAGTTCAGAAATTGTGATTTTCTTTTCCATGGCTGTTAAAAATTATGATCTTGCTGTTAATGCTGTCTTCTTAGTGTGAAACTGATACATGTCTATGAGGCAGCAGTTAAGACTTAGGCAATAAATACTGTTTTAGTCTGCTTGGGCTTCCATAACAAAATACCTTACACTGAATTGTTTAAACAACAGAAATTTATTTCCTCACATCTCTAAGTCCCCCATCAAGATGCCAGCTGATTCTTTCCTGGTGAGAGCTCTGTTCCTAGGTTGTGAAGAAGGCTATCTTCTCACTATGTATTCACATGGGAGCACAGATAAAGAGCAATCTCTCTCTCTTCCTCTTTTTATGAGGCCACTAGCCCTATTGGATTAGGGACCCACCCTTATCACCTTATTTAACCTTAATCACCTCCTAAAGGCCCTGTATTTTCAAATACAGTCCCATTGGGGGGCATGGCTTCAACATATGAATTATGGAGGGACACAAGTCTGTCCATAGAAAATACTGAGACCATATATTCAATCACACAGTTTAGTAATCATGCATTTGTGATTATCTAACTCAGCAAATACTAGCAGAGTATCTTTTCCACTTGCTAAGTTTCTGGAAAGCATCCACATCGCATAACTTAGCACCTGCCTCAGATTAATTTGAACAATTCAGCAACTCTGAAAGGAGTTCAGCAATTTTCTACACAGGTTTAAGTGTTAAATGCACCTGACCATATCCTTAAAGGATAGCAAGACCATGGGTTCTTTCTGGAATTGTTTTGCCTGTGGATTAAATCTCTTCATTCTAGGCAATTTGCTAAACCAGAAGTTTTCCTTAAAGCCATCCATTTATCAATGCTTGTATTATAATACCTGTATAGTCTCCCATTTTTCTGTGTTCCATTCTCCCAGGTAAAAGATACTGGTGATTCTGACAATAGTTCTTGCTGGCCATCTCAAAGGCACGTCCGTGTTTTCTATAAAAATACCCAAAGAAACATTGACATTTAATGAATTTGTTTTCAGTTGGCCAGAGTCTCCAATTTGAGTACAGTGTTCTCAGCCTTGAAAAGATTGAATGCATGGTAACAATGTTAATTTTAATTATTTAATTTTTAGATATTTTCTTGTTCTGTAAAACAACTGTGTAATTTTAGATAAAATATAGTATAATTAACATTTTTTTAGGAAGACTCTATTTAAAAAAGCAAATGTACCTTTTCCCACATGTACAAAGGCAGGACCTTATATGAAAAAGGAAGCTTCTCAGGAGTTTACTGAAAATCTTGTGTAGGACTTTGGACTACCACAAAAAGAAGTAATGACTGGGAAGTGGTTTGTGGAATAAGTCAATTTTACAAGGATTTTGAGGGTCTGGGGATCCCCAGCTGAGACCTAAAATGCATTCATTTCATGTAATTAAGTACCTACTATTTTCTGCCAGTTGTGTAATAGAAGTATACAATACTTTATAATATTTTGCTGCAAAATTTATTAAAAACAAAGACAAGTCATGCTTATAATGTTCTCCTCAGTTGACATTTATAAGTACAAAAACTTGCCCTAGGTTAAATGCCAAGCAACTTCCTTTGTCTAGAATGCTGTTATCTTCTATTGTAAGTCAACAATGTGACTGAACAGTCAATCATCTTATTTATTTCTGAATTTATAAACTTTCTCTTGTATTTTTAAAATTTTTTAAAGGTTTCTAAATCTTTTCATAATGCATTTAACTAACTAAATAATTAACACTGCCTATATAATACTGGTCTTCAAGACTACTTATCTCCCCACCTGAACAGGAGTAGGTATAACACATTTATAAAAGTCTTTCATTATTGTTGATTCTAAAGATTTGGAACCTCATCCCAGAGGCAGGAAGGGGAGTGTCGAGGATGTATGCCTGCATTTCTGGGGCTTATGGAAAGGATTTTGCTTACTTCAAAAAATTCTCCTAGTTCTTCAGGCTAAGTATTAGTCATTATTTACTAGATTGAAAATATGGTTTTGGCACTATAGCTCACAAAAGCTCTCTTCAGATTAAAAGGCAAGCAGCTTCCCCTGCCTCCAAGGTCAGACATTTCTACTCGGTCTTCAAGATCCAGTGCAATGTCAGTTGTGATAATGAAGTTTTAGCTGACTTCTCTGTATATTTAATCCCTTCTCTCCTTTATGCCCTCATTGGAAAATCAGAAACTGTAAAAAGTATGAGACTTTACCCAACCTATAGGTAAGTTAGTTAGTCTGTCACAATTTCATAAATTATGGCAGAAAATCCAAGGCTTTTGGTCCAAAATACAAGAAAGTTTCTTAATGCAATCACAGTAGCCAGAGTTATATATTATGCCAGTTCTCTGAGCTCCAATTCTGAGCTCCAATTCTCACAAAGAGATGAAAAGAGGGTTCAGTATTGCCTGCACATGCAGTGTGTTATAGAAGAGGAACCCCAAGTTTAGGAAACCTCTTATAAAAGGGCTGCTGGAAAACTGCCCACCTTCCCCTATGGAGAGAGACATTATCTTATTATACTGAAATACAAGGATATCTGTGCTAAGGAGGAGAAGGATGCATCTCTATCTTCCCTATCCTGGAATGTAAATAAACCTGGGGTTGCTGGCAGCAGGAGACATCTCTCTTTCTTACCATGGAATGTAGGAGACACCACCATCAATCTAAGGCTCTTTGCTTATAACAGTATTCTTGAAAAGACAGTCTGGAACAAATTGACTGTTAATGATAGGCAGAAATATGAATTATCTCCAAAAACCAATATCTTGCAAATATCTTTTTTATAACACTTTTTTCATTTTTGTCCTAATAATCTATTTACGTTTTTCACTCCCTCAGCTCTTGTTACAGGACACAGTTTATTGTAGACATTCTGCAAATGGGTTTAAGGAAATAATGAACACAATTTTATTAAAGAAACTGAACATTTGTTTTCTTATTTCTACTAATAATACCACTCCAGTTCATGTCACCATTAACTCACACTTGTGCTAGTAATCATCTTTTTCAGAGTCTTTATTCATTTTTTCTTAATTAATTTTTTTATTGGAGTACAGTTGATTTACAATGCTGTGTTAGTTTTGGCTGTACAGAAAAGTGAATCAGTTATACATACACATATATCCACTCTTTTTTAGATTCTATTCCCATATAGGTCATTACAGAATATTGAATAGAGTTCCCTGTGCTATACAGTAGTTTCTTATTAGTTATTTATTCTATATATAGTGGTGTGTATATGTTAATCCCAAGCTCCCAATTTATCTCTATTGCCCCCTTTTATTCTTATACTCAATCTCTTTCAAGTGTGATGCATTTTACAAAGTGTTGCTGGATTATTCATTTTAAAACAAATATAATAATAATATGACCATAAAGCCCATGGAATAAAATAAAATTCTGTCGACTCATAATCAAAACTATCATATGCTTCAAAGATTTTTTCTTTATAATTAGTTTTCAAAATTATGAATATGAGGTATTTTGTTGTAGTTTTCTTTGTGTTAATGCTTCTTGGAGTTTTCTGAACTTCTTATTTCTGCGGGTTTATATTTTTCAACCAATCTGGAAAATGGCCATTATTTCTTCAAATATTTTGTCTGCAACCCCCCTCTCTCATCTTCTATGACTTCAATTACACATAGTTTAGATTGCTTGATATGGTCCCTTAGATCACCCTATGATCTTTCCATTCATGCTCCTCTCAACTCAAATATATTACATAGAGGAAACACAATAAATTTTTATTCAAGGAATAAATAATTGAATTATAATTTTTTCTATTCTTTCAAAAGAATGTGAAAGGTCACACATAGGATTCCAATCCAATCAATACCAGTATTTCAAAGGTATTTAATGAAAAAAGAATACATTAATTTGCTTTTTGAAGATGGTGGTAAAATGAAGTAATATACATGGGAAACAAATCAGAGAATTTTCTAAATACAAATTTGAAACACTTCTTCAAAATTAAAGTTACCTTTTTTTTTTTTTTTTGTGGTACGTGGGTCTCTCACTGCCACAGCCTCTCCCGTTGCGGAGCACAGGCTCTAGATGCACAGGCTCAGCGGCCACGGCTCACGGACCCAGCCGCTCCGCGGCATGTGGGGTCCCCCCAGACCAGGGCACAAACCCGTGTCCCCTGTAGCAGCAGGCGAACTCTCAACCACTGCACCACCAGGGAAGCCCTAAATTTTTTGAGGTTCGCGGGCCTCTCACTGTTGTGGTCTCTCCCGTTGCGGAGCACAGGCTCCGGACGCGCAGGCTCAGCGGCCACGGCTCACGGACCCAGCCGCTCCGCGGCATGTGGGGTCCCCCCAGACCAGGGCACAAACCCGTGTCCCCTGTAGCAGCAGGCGAACTCTCAACCACTGCACCACCAGGGAAGCCCTAAAGTTACCTTTTAAAAACTTAAAATTTACTTAGAGTAAAAGTTAGTACTCTTATTTTACACTTCTGTGAGATTTAGGAAACACATACTGACATACTATTACAGACATAATCAAGGTACAGAATAGTTCCATCACCTCCAAAATAATCTGCTTTAATTCATACATACACATACACATACACAAATATACATATATAATATTTACAATTTTAGAGGTCCAGAGTCCAAAATGGGTCCTGGTCTGTTTCACTGGTCTAAAATCCAAGTGTTGGCAGGGTTGTTTTCCTTCTGGGGGTTCTAAGAGAGAATCTTTTACCATGCCGTCTTTCAGTTTTTGTAGGCCAGTTGCATCTCCTTGGTTCATGTCTCTATTCCATTATCTTCACAACGAGCATGATTTGGCTGGACCCTTTTCACATTATTGCCTTTCTGTCTCTTCTGTCTTCCACCTCAGTTTTATAAAGGGCCTGGTGATTACATTGAGCCTACCTGGATAATCCAGAATTTTAATTTCCTCCTGATTTTAATATCCTCAATTGAATCACATCTTCAAAATGCCTTTTACCATGTAAGGTAACATTCATAGGTTCTGGGGATTAGAACGTAGACATATTTGGAGGGGACCTTATACTGCCTATCATAGGATGGTTTACATGCTCTGGCTTTCTGGAAGTATAATATTTTTTCCTTGTTCTCTGATATTTTCCTGGCTTGTGATTCTGAAAAATGAATGGTATGGACTCTACTTCTGCTGGTTTGATGATACAAATTGAATGCTCACCTTGTAGGCTTATCATTTTATTTATAAGACTTTTTGGTGGAGGTTGAGTTTTAAGGAACATGATTTGATCCAAAGTATATTTCAATACATCTAATAATGAACTCAGCTATAATGGAATGCTAATATATTTATGAATTGTGTAATTGTGTTTCAAAATCATTTCAAGGAAGCACTGTAGCATAGTAGAAATAACCTGGTACCAGAGTTCAAATAAGCTGACTATTAGTTACTTGTACTATTAAATGAGGCTGGAATTCCTAATGCTGAATTTCCACTTAAAAATATCTCATTCTTATTTAATATCAAGATGTTTTCTTCTCATTTTCATTTTGTCTGATTCTGTGGCAAATCCACAGAGCCAGACCTAGCTGATGTTATTTTAAACACTGCCAACTTCTATTTCCTGCATTGATATCCATAGAGCTCTATTTGCATGGTTGAGTTCAGAAAAGAAATAAGTCTCTGTGATCCCTGAAAAATTTGTATTCATATTGAAAAAAACAGTAGTCCTAGAAGTTGCGCTCAGGTTACATGACACTGAAAAAATTATGTAACTTTATTCATGCACCTGCCTACTTAATTTTATGTCTTTTTGTAGAAAGCATATTGTGACAGAATAAGAATTGTATTGTAATTATGAATTTTACAGTTTCAAAAAGTGATTATTTCACCTATTTGCACCTACTTGCAGGGCTGCTCAATATATTATGAGTTGGTAAATTCAAGGTCACAACACTACCACATACTAGTCTTTGAAGAAAAATGCCAATTTATTTCAGGTTAGCATCCAAAGAAATAGTAGGATATATACTCTCACTAATAAAATTTTCCCTTATTTTAACAAAATCATTCATATATACAACACATGTTTTAATGGACCTTGTAAATTAGCTATCTGAGGCAGAAGAGAAAAAGGAATAAAAACTAGGATATTTGCTGGCAGGTCACTCCAGCTATTTATGGAGATATTTTTTATCCAAATGAGAAGTATTTTGAAATTTCTTTTCTTCCATTAGTTCTTTAAGCACGAGCTTGCTTTAACATACAATAATATATATGAACACTAGTTCTGGACAGCTGATTTTGCTTAGCATATTTGGAAAGTTTTGAGATAACAATTTCAACTGCAGTCTGCATTGCCTGACAAATCTCTTCGAAAACTTTTCTGAAAGAGCCTTATGCTTAACACAGAAAGATTGTTTTAAAATTATTGTGGCTTATTTTTCAGAATCTATTGTTTGATCAAATCTTGAGTAACTCAAAGCTTAAGTTTAAACTATTCCCTCTGAGGTATTTGGTTCATAAGACCAAAGTAAGAGTATTGTGTTCAGCTATATTTCAGATTTTAAAAATTTATACTTTTAACTCATACAAACCTCATAGGATTTTTTAATAATATTTGATTTCAAATAATGGAATTTTTAAAAGTTACAGTATTATATCTAATTATAAAGATAGTTAATAGTAATCAGTCTAAACATAGGTATGTGAATTGTCTCTATTTATACAAAATATATTTTGACAGACTACTGAGGGTGTCTTATGCTCACTGTAAGTTCATTCATGATTTTGACTGTTTAATTCAGTTACTTAAGCGGTTGAGATGTGATAATCTAATAACCCTTTTTTCCCAAATTGGAACATTAAACTTTCCTACCATGTTATCATTTAAAAATTACATCTGTAGAAGTAACAAATACATTCTGAATTGCTTTACTATGCCATAAGCAGGGAAACATTGAATCACTTTATAATGAAGTGTAACCTTCTCTATCTCTTGTGTGAAGCCCATTGCCCCCTAAGACTAATATTAATGCCTTTTTCTATTCCAAAGGGAAATCAACCAAAGTATTTGGGTTATGTTCCAGAATGTAGTATTTTGTTTAGTAATTACTTTAATAGCACACAGAGTTGAAAATAGAGTTTGAATTATATATAGTTGACCCTTGAACAATGTGGGGGTATTAGGGGGACTAAACATTAAGTCTGTCAAAAATTTGGGTATAACTTTACAGTCTGTCCTCCTTATTCATGGTTTCACCTCTGCAGATCCTATAGCACTGTACTAAATATTTACTGAAAAAAAATTCCTCATATAGGTGGACCCATGTAGTTCAAATGTGTGTTGTTCAAGGGTCAACTGTATAATAAAAAAATTACAGTCATTTCTGTTATTCGTGGTAGTTAAGTTCTATAAAGTCTTGCAAACACTGAATTAGCAAACTCCAAATCATTGTTCCTAGTGGAAATATATTCATATCTATCGATCTACCTGCCTGCCTACAAACATATATCTCACATAGATTATAATCAAATCATAAAAACAACTAATTCTGGTAGATTTTATTTTTTTATTTTACAGAACAGAAAACAAAGTTTCAGAGTAAGTGACTTGCCTGAGGCTCCCCCACTGATAGATGCCAGAAATGGGATTCTAATCCCATCCAGTTGCCCCCAGAGCAGGAGATTCTTACACTACCCATACTCCCCCTACCATCTCCATCCCCTGGTGTTATCCATATGAGAGCCAAGGAAGGCAGTGTTGCTTCCTCTCACCACAGGTGGGAACATGGCAGTTGGGCAACTCAATTTGTTCCCTTCACTTGGTACATGTAGGCAAATCACCCCAAAGCACTGCAAATATTGATTTAGGGGTTATAAATAAATGTTAGCTGCTAGGTAAATTGGCATAAACATGATCAGTAAATAATGAGGGTCAATTCTGCTTTTTAGTACTCTTCCTTAGGTTATATAAATAAAAATACTTATATATAGGAAAAATTAAAGCAAAAATACAATAAAGGGAATGTATAAAATTAATTCTCTTGGAATAACATTACACATACCCCCAAAGCAAAGTATTCACCGTAATTACAGTAATGACTTTGGAATGGCCCACAGAATTTCTCTGAGACTAACTTAGATAAAATGTCAGGACCTCATTAATCTCTGCTTTTATTGTTGAAAATTTGGGACAACAGATGTAACACATCAAATACCTGCATTGTGCCAGTTAAGATGTTCCTTACATTTACTGTTTCATTTAACATTTGAGGCAAAACCATGAAACAAGTTTAGCTATTGTTCAGTTAGTGAAACAGTCTTATAAAGGTTAAATAACTTTTCTGAGGTAAAAAAACTAGTGTGTGTCTGAGTAAGAATCCTGAAAGCAATTATCTGGGACCTCAAAGCTCATGGTCTCTCCAGGATAGCAGACAACTCCCTAGAGAAAGTACATCGTTCTTAATTAGATTTGTGTGTTTAAATATATGGTTATGAAAGCATAACCAAGGCTTTTCGGCCCAATATATATATATATATATATATTTTTTTTTGATGTGGACCATTTTTAAAGTCCTTATTGAATTTGTTACAATATTGCTTCTGCTTTTTTGTTTTGTTTTTTTGGCCACGAGGCATGTGGGATCTTAGCTCCCTGGCCAGGGATCGAACCTGCACCCCCTGCAATGGAAGGCGAAGTTTTAACCACTTGACTGCCAGGGAAGTCCCTGGCCCAATATTTTACCTCTGGTTCCTACTGTAATGCCTGGCACAACATTAACAAGCTATAGATATTTGTTAAAGCTATCAATGAAAATAAATGGATTAATGATATTCTAGTTATAAAGATTGTCTTCCCATAGCTTTTAGGTAACTACATTATTCAGCTCAGTTTTTTGTTGTTGTTGGTTTTTTTGTTTTTGTTTTTGGCTATGTACACTCTGCCAAAACTGAAAACCTGAATTTTATAATTAATGATTACTGAAGTTACTTTTAGGCTTTTTAGGATATTTCTGTATGCAACACAGGGGTCTCTTTTGAACCATTTCCTGCCATTACTATGCTCATTGATGACTTTCTTTATTCTATCTTCTAAGTCTGCATTGTTGGCAAACCTAGGCTGAACACTGTGCCCATTCTTAAACAGCCATCTGCATGTGCCCAAGAAAAATAGTGAAGAACAGAAAAAACCCTGTCAAGCTCTTATCCTCTGCCAATTTCTTCATTCAACTTTACTGTGTACTATGAGTGCTAATATAAAGTGGGTATTCTGATGGCTTCACTTCTTCTCAATAGTCTGTATTTTAAAGAAGCAGGAAGGACAGAGGCACAGTAAAAAGAAAACAGCTAGAGCTGTCATTAAAAAATACTGGATTGATATATGTTACTATATTACGTATGAGGGTAAAAAATACTTGACAGAACCTATTTTAATACATTTATCTATAAAAATATTCATGTTCAGGCTTAAATTTTGCTACAAATACTTAGAAATACATAGAATTATAATAGAGAATGATTACAGTAGCTTATATTCAGAGAACTTGACAAATGCAAACTCTTTAAGAAGGAAAGTCTGCTAAACATCATCTTACATGAATGTTTTAATATAATTTACCCTTAAGCAAAAACAATATTTTTAGAGAAGTTTAGAGTTAAAACAATATTTTAATTTACTTATATAGCATTATCCTTATAATTAATAACTTTTTTGATCATGATTCAGAAAAAGCACATGTTTACTAAGACATATTGAGAAACATGCAGGATTTTTTTGTTTTCTAATTTTTGGTTACATTTTAAAGAAAATGTTTTGAGAGCGGTGATTCTTCTAGCAGTGTCTTTTCATTTAAGCTTTCTGACTATATATATGTTAGAGTTTCTTAGAATTAACCCTTTAATAAACTGGAAAAAAATCCTTGTTGCTCATACGTCCAGTGGTCTTCAAATATATGCTTTAGAGGCAAAATTTCTTCAGGAGTCCTCAGGGGAAGCTGCAGGTGATAATGGTGATATTAAGCAGAGGATCTTTTTTTTTTTTTTTGGCTGTGTTGGGTCTTCGTTTCTGTGCGAGGGCCTTCTCTAGTTGTGGCAAGTGGGGTCCACTTTTCATCGCGGTGCGCGGGCCTCTCTTGTTGCAGAGCACAGGCTCCAGACGCTCAGGCTCAGTAGTTGTGGTGCACAGGCCCAGTTGCTCTGTGGCATGTGAGATCTTCCCAGACCAGGGCTCGAACCCGTGTCCCCTGCATTAACAGGCAGATTCTCAACCACTGTGCCACCAAGGAAGCCCAAGCAGAGGATCTTTTATTAACTTACATTTCAGGGTTTTAAATAAGAGTTTATCTTGCTTAAAGAACTCTGTGCTAAGAAAAAATTTGAGAGTCATTTATCTAGTCCACCTTCTTTAGCACTAGACCAAACACTTGTAGAATGCTTAAGAACATATTCTGGCATATTATAAAAAAATTGTGTTGGACACTATGATATATTGGGAAGAAATATTATTACCTATACATTGTGGAGTACACAATCTTCTGTAGAGATTCTAAGCAGGGTCCTCTATTAACTTGCTTAATGAGACCTAAAATCCATACATCACTGAATATGACTATTAATCTTGGTTTATTTTTTTTCACCCTGTGCAAGCACAATACCTGGCACATAATATGGTCTCAGTCAATGTTTGTTAAAAGAACAAATACTTGCAGATGGTGTTTCTAAGCAACTGATGTCCTGACCCATATTAAATTTCCGGTCAGATAATGCTTATTCCCTTACCTCATTTTTGTTTTTGATTTTTGTTTTCCATAAAAGAGAGTTCAGCTCATTTTCTCAAGGGAGAAGTTGCCTGGTGAATGCTTATGAACCATCTTTCTATCACCTCACTCACCTCTCCTTTAGGATGCTGAATGACTTATCTGATTTCTGAGTTTCACATCCATTGGTTCCCCTTTTCAATGTATCAGTTGCTATCAGTGCATTCTCATTCTCTTGCCCTCCCACCTCCTCTATTCTTATCCTCTGGCCAAAACCTCCAAGTTGGGTGGAGAGGTGGGTCCTAAAGAAGTGTGTTATGCCATTCTTTGGCCTCTCTACCTGAGTAAGGCAGCCTTGGGTGGGTCTAGAGGTTTCAGTCCCAAATGGTTTAGAAGACTCCATCATATTCTGTAATCTAGCTCTACAAGTGAGAATTGATATTGTATGTTAATTCCCATTTGAATTTTTGTGTCTGTTATCAGAACTTGAAAGGGAGAAGGGATGATTAATTAGTATATTCAAACTATAAACATTATTGAATAATTTCTCACTTATTTAATGTACAATCTATGTCAGAGTCTTCCAAGCACTTTACATAAATTAATACGTTTAGTCCCCACAGTAGCCATTTGAAGTATTGGTTGGCCAAAAATTTCATTCGGATTTTTCTGTAACATCTTACGGGAAAATCCCGAATGAACTTTTTGGCCAACCCAATATACAGGCTTCAACTGAGTAAGATGAGAAAACAGAGGTAGGTAATTTTCCTAAGATCATAAAGCAGGATGTAGCAGAGCAAAGAATCATACCCAGGTATTACAGATGCAGAATACCGTAAACACCATGTTATACTGTCTCTGACAAGGGCTCTGGTTTCCCTGGGTCTATGACCTAGAAGTTTTATTGTCTTTTGTAGTAGTACACTTTTCTACAGGTTGAAAGAAGCCCCTGGTTTAATGGAAAGAAAATGATGGATTTGGCTTGGGATATATTTAACATTATAGGATAATGGAAGAATTAATTTGAAATGCAAACTCTTAGAGACATGGGCTCACATTCTTTTTTGAAATAGATCTTTTTTTTGAAATGCATCCTTTTTTTTTGAAATACATCTTGCTAAAATGAAGACAAACTCCTCTACTTCTTAAAAGAATTTTACAGTTTGTAAGACCTTTCTTTTTCCAAATTCACTATCACATTTGTTACCTAGGGCCAGTTATTCAGTTACTATGATTTCTAGCTTATAGAATTTAGAAACCAAGCTCAAAATGGCTAAATATGATGTATAAGTCCACAAAGTTGTGCTAATTCACTCTAATTTAGGTCAGATAAAGAAAATGGCTCCCAAAGCTTGGGTGACATTATATTTAAAAAAATATATATATATATGTATTTCCTATTATTCTTGTAACAGAAAACTGCTTTGACAAAAAATGGAGTGGGAACTATATATGACAGAAAATTTCATAAACATTTAAAATACAATAACAGATGAAAGCATAGAAAATGTGGCTTCTTAAGCCATTCACTCAAGTATACAATTTCTTCCTTGAATCATGGAATTTAGCTTTCAAATTTGTTTTTTTATTTATACAGAAAAAAATACAGTTGACCCTTGAACAACATGTGAGTTAGGGGCACAAACCCTCCACACAGCTGAAAATTCAAGTATAACTTTATAATTGGTCCCCTGTATCCATGGTTTCATATCTGTGGATTCAACCAACTGCAGATTGTATAGTACTGTAGTAGTGTTTATTGAAAAAAATTCACATATAAGTGGACCTATGCAGTTCAAATCCATTTTGTTCAAGGGTCAACTAAACATTTAAGTGCTTTCTGCATAATAAAGAGTCAGATTTTAGTGGACTCTTTATTTCAACAGTATTATATTAATGGTAATCGCTAAAACTTATTGCAGTTTGTCTATGTGACCGGCTCTGTGCTTATTGTTTCACATGTATATTGCACTTCATCTTTAGACAAGCCTTACAAATAGTTTCTGTGCTGGCCTAGCAGAGGCTGAATTGCTGAGTAACTAAGAGCTTGAACTCTGGAGCCAAACTACATGGCTCTGCTCCACCAGTAAATTGTGGTGATCTTGGGCAATTCATCTCACCTCTCTGGAATTTATTTCCTCATCTCTGAAAAGGGGAAAGTAATTGAAGTTAACTCATAAGATTGATTGTTTTGAATATTTAAACAATGCCTGGCAAAGAGTATCCTTCACTGAATGCAAGCCACAAATGTCACTGTAGGGTTGAAGAAACTGAAGTTTAGAGGAAAAGAGTTGCCCAAAGAGCTATTGTAATTAATCCATATTTGAGACATTCTTTGCAATAAACACTCTCTCCAACCTTCCAGGTTTTGATATGTGGCTCATTTGGATGCTGACCTTTGTATCCTCTCTGAAAAGGTATGGTGTCCCCGTGTTTCTTTTCTTTTTTTCAGCAGTTCATTTTCTGTCTGTAGTGAGACTATTAGCTTCTCCTCCAGACCTTGGAACTCCTTTCCCTTACTCCACAGACTATGAGTAGCCACAACAACAATCACAGCATTAATTGTGTGATTCCTGAGGGCAACATAGTGTTAAGTGACTTATACACTTTTATCTCATTTAATCATAAAAATAACACTGTAGGTTAAATATTAGTATCATATCCATTTTAAAGATGTGAAATCTGAGGTACAAAGTAGTAGTAATTTCTATAGGTTACACAGCTTCTGAGTTCCAACTGGGATTTGAACTCAGATCTTCTGAATCCTGAGATAAATATGTTAGCCTCTGTATTACAGAATTTCTCTGGAACATAAAATTGATAGAGACATTCCCTGAAAATTTGTAAGTCAGTAATACTCAATTTTGGGTGCTTGTTTGGCTTCATACAGCTTATATAACATGATCATCAATGTCGAAAGAGAGTATGCTATTAGGAAACAAGGAACATCAGCATTCCTTACAAGTGCTGAAAGCCCAGCACAAACAGATATGCTAAGTCTGCGCAACACTACAGAAATAACTCAGCTAATGGGAAACATGAAGTCAAGAGCTAATATCACATAATGGTTTTGGAGACAAGTTGGAAAAACGCATTCTTAGGAATTTTTATGAGTTTTGGTTAGCTCTGAAGGGTTGATACAGTATTCAGCAGAATTCTCCATCTTTGTTATTTAGTATGTAGCAGTTTGCAAATTATTAGTTTTCTTTGCTGGTATTTCTAATTTAGTTACATTTCTTGGCTTATGTTAAAGCACTTTTTAAAGCATAACTCTTTGTGAGAATACTAACCTAATTAAAATAGCTGTGTTCTACTCCTGGCTCTGATGTTTCCCAGGTTTTGACCTTGGACCAAATATACATTCCCTGGACCATTGATATATTTGACTCTAAAATAACAGAATTGGAAGTAATTATCAAGGCACCTGAATTTTTCAACTTATATTTGGCATTCTGTTACTTTGGAATTCTTTAAAAGAGATAACTTTTAATGGATATATGTAGTAGGCACCTTTTGTTTTCTCTCCAGCATTCGTACATCCTTCTTTTAATATGCTTATTTCTCCCTAATGGGCCACGTCTGCTTCCACCCTTCACTCAGCTCCTTTACTCTCCACAGGTCTAAGGTTATGCTATGGCCCACTTTAGCATTATGTTACTTGACCACAGTGACTCGTGTTTTACTTTTATATATGACGATTATGATGACGGAAAGGCAATAGCAATGGCAAAGATTAGGAAACACTCTGGCCATGGGGAATCGGAAGTGGGAGTCACCATGTAATCCACTTGATATTTTTCCTACAATTTAATCAGCTATACTGCCCAGTATTTTCTTAGATCGTTATTCACTCCAGAAGTAGGAAAATCAGAGTGTGTGGTAGTTCTAACAGAGCCACTTCACCAAAGCTGGAGGTGAGAAAACTGAAATTAAGCAAAAAATAACAAAAGTGTTAACATTTATGGAGCACTTAGAATGTACTAGGCAATGTTCAGAACACATTACATGTATTAACTTACTATACTTAAAAGTAATAAATTAATATAGTTCTTCCATTTCTACCCAGTGTACATAATTACTCCACTTATTGACTTTCGCTTTTTGAGCCAGAAGAAGAAATAGAATACACTGAGTAGTATATTTGCCAAAAAGTGTATATAATTACTCCAGTTATTGACCTTGGCTTTTTGAGCCAGAAGAAGAAATAGAATACACTGACTAGTATATTTGCCAAAAAGAAACATGACTTAATGAGGAAAAAGTGAGCCATGTTGTGTCTTCAGATTGAATGTTGAGTATGATACATTAAAAGAAAATAAAGGATGAAAAAGTAAGTTGGGTTCAGAATGTGAATGTCTATTTGCCAAATTAAGGAATTCAGATTTCATTCCGTAAAAAGAAGGAAACCAACATATGTTTTTAAGCAGTATTCTAACATAGGAGCTTATTGTGAGAACAGTGCAGAAGTGGACTGGGTTGGCTGCTTTAGATTTGTCTTCTGTGAAATGTTAATAGGTTTTTCCATCTTTCTGACTGCTTTATAAGTTAGGAAAAATGTTTTAAATCCATATAGTGGTATAAAATATGTATTATTATTATTAAAATAAAGGATTTTAAATGTTTTGAGGTAGTGATACTTTTTATATTCTGTTAAGAAAGAGAAACCAAACTAGTTGGAGAATCAGTGTTACAAATCTAGTTAAAAGAGGTGAGGAGGTAAAAGAGACATATTCATTGATAAGACAAATAACTGTGACAATGATCAATTTATTGCCTCTCAGCTGTGCAATTTCTTCTTTGCCAGCTGAACTAATGTTCAGTAGAGTACTTTGCCAGTAGAGTTGCTGGAAGATGTAGGGACTTTCTCTTCCTGGTTCTGATGTGCTCCTGTCACTTTGTAGCTTCTGTAGCTCCTGGCTCTGTGGTTCAAGGCAGCCAGCAGCACTCAGCAGCAAGCAGCTTCCCCTGGCATCCCTTTGGTTTGGTTCACAGCAAATTCTGAGGAACAGCAGAATGGGAGGCCTCTCCAGACATCCAGAGGGCAAGTTTCCAGCAAGTTCCAGAGGGAGGATTTCCGACAAGTTTCTCTGGCACGGCACTAGAGCAGCAACTTCTCTGTCATTTAATGAGTCATGGCCATACCTTCTCCAGGGAGGTCTGAGTCTCAGTCCTGGGCTAGGGGAGGTGGTTAAATAAGGAGGGAACACTACCTTGGGTGTTCTCTCTTACCCATAGGAGCAATGGCTGTCTTAGTCAATTTGGGTTACCATAAAAGAATATCATAGGCTAGGTGATTAACAGAAATTTATTTATTATACAACAGAAGTTCTGGAAGCTGGAGGTCTGAGATCCGGGTGCCAGCATGGTTAAGTTCTGGGGAGGGCCTTCTTCTGGGTTCCAGAATGCTAAGTTCTTCTTCAGCCCTCACCTGGCAGAGAGCAGAGAGGAGAAGCAAGCTCTCTCATGACTCTCATAAGGGCACAAATTTCATTAATGAGGGCTCCACCCCCATGATCTCATCTAATGTTAATTACCTCCCAAAGGCCGCACCTCCTAATACCATCACATTGTGGGATAAGGTTTCAATATATTAATTCTGGGGGGAGGAAAGGGGAAATGTTTATTCATACCATATTATGTGATATTATCTTTACTATTATATTATTCACTATACCTGTGCTTCCTATCTTATTCAGAATTCTCTTCATGTCTTACTAGCCAATCCGTTGTTACTCCAGTCTCCTGCTATAATTAATAATCCTTTATGATAAATTTTCCCTGTTCAGATTATTGTGGTTTTATCTCTTCACTGGACTCGATTGATAAATTAACTAAATGAAGGAAAACAGTTATTTGTACTAAAGAGATAAAAAATATATAACTATTTGTAGTCTCTGACTACTATAAAAGTTCCAAGTAAGTTTTTCCCTATTGATTCATCCTTCAATATTGATTTTTTTAAAAAGTGAAGCTCAGATTTAAAATACATTACTTTGAGCTGCGTTCAATTTATTTTAAATTGTATTGAAGATCTTACATCTATATTATAGAGTTACTAGCTAACTTACATAACTAACTTATATGGAATATGAAATAAGAACTAACCAGTCATACCTCTCCCTTACAAATTCGATCTTATTATGTGAACAACTAGCACTGCTCCACATTTTTCTGACTGACTTTTAAATGCATTGTTAAGTTACTCTAACATGGTTTCCATGTACACTCAGTACTAATCCATTCTAAAAAGTGACAGGTTGGATCGTTCATTACCCTTTTTTGGTACCATAGTACTTTTTCATTTCATGTTTTCTTCTATTTTATGTGCTTTTTTTTTGTTCTGGTGTGATAAAAGGTGAAGGAATAAAGCCTAGAGGAGGTTCCCTTTAATTAGAAGAGGAACCACTAACTGAGTCATTCTAAACACTGTGTGGGCGGGGAAGGGGGGATGAGACATCATGATTCCAAACTGAACAGTTTCGTGAGTGACTCTGTCATAGGTGAACAATCCTTTAAAAATGTGTTATTTCTTCATAAGTGCTGAAATCATGTAAAAATTAAACATTCAACAGCAATAATAATTTGACATAGCTTACATTTAAGTATGAGATATAAGGTATAGTGTAGAAAATTCCTATGCAAAGAAAAAGATTTCATATGATTACTGGATTTGATTACTTTGAGTTCTTTGCAGTACTAAGCACTTTAACTCAGTCTTTAATGCCTTTCATTATTATTATTTATAATATTCATTTTTATTTATTAGCAAGAGTTTACAAATGCTATAATGCAGTTGCATATAAAATTATATATAACTGTAAATTATAGTCATTCTAATATATAATTTAAAAGTGAAAAGCCATTACATATCTTCAGAAGCCTAAGTATAGATTATTTAAACAAACCTACTAATTTATAAAATCTAAATGTTATACTTACATTTCAGAATAATTTTGCTTTTAAAAATGTGACTTTAAAAAGCATCCTGATACCATTCTAGGGAAATCAAAGTACTTTAGTGTATGTGGACATGTTAATATATAATTGTTGAAAATTGCAGAATAAATCAGTGTTAATTCATTGTCATCTGCCAACGAAACTCTTCATATATAACCTAGTACAAAGAGAGGACAAAATACAGTTTTCTTTAACTCTCCATATTTCAGCTCTAGCAACCTACATGAGGAGAAATATCTTAGAGTAACTTTTCTATTTACCGTGCGGTTGTTGTTTTTTTCTCTTATAATAATTACACCTGCAGTTATTTTTTGGCTCCAACTGAAATACTATAAAATGTTTTCATAAGCTCCCACTTGAAAGTATTTACTTATTGAGTAATTGCAATATAATGGCCGGCAATTGCATTAAGCATTTAGAATGAATAGGGAAGAATCGAATGAAAGCAAAATGAATCCATTAAGTCTCTGTTGAATAGAGACAGGTCAATAGAAAGAAGCCCTAACTCAAAACATTTATTTGTATAACTGTACAAAATGTTCATTCCTGAACTTTGCAGGTAAAGCTAAAAGTGAGATTAACTTTATACAACCTGAAAGATTACCCCCAGATGTCCTGGGGAGATAAATGTTTGTGTCATGGTAGTTCCCTAGAGGGAGGTTACAATATCCCCACTGGGTGTGACTCTGCTGGCATAATATGCTGGAGGGAGATGAGAAGAAAGTCACAGAGATGTTTGTGAACCCAGAAATTGACCCTACTGTCAGAGATCCATACAAACAATACTTCATCAGATATAATTTAGCTGTAGTATGTCATTCAGACAGAGTAGGGAGAATAAAGGAGACCAGGGGAAGTTTTACTTATGCTTTAGGAGAGGGGCAAGGAAAAAATATTTTTAAATTCTATGTTTCTATTTTTAAAGAGTAAAAACAATACTACATTGTAATGTTGTATAATGTTATAAAATATAGTTGACACCTTATCTTAGTTTCAGAGGGATGCCCTCAAGCCCAACATTTTAATTTTTCATTACACATTTTGGTCGATTCTGGAATTCAGGGGGTTCTAATGCCACAATGTTTCCTGGAGGTTTCAATAAATATTTTAGTGTTTAAGCGACCCTAGATTGTTGCCCTAAAACAAACTTATTTTTCACACTACGTAGAAATACTTAGAAATCATTTTCAGTGTATGTCATTTCCTATCTCCAAATTATTTGGTAACCCTCATAGTGGTAACTATTACTGAAGTATTTGATGACCAATATATTTAGGTAAAAGACTATATTGACCACATCCATGTTGTTTACTCTGTGAAAAATGATACAGCTCTTCTTGCATCTTATTTTTTCTGGAGTCAGATAGATAATAAAAAAGCTAGCAAAAATATACTTAGTACTTTTCTTTCTTTACTTATAAAATTGGAATATATTTATCATTAGCCTTATTTTTATTTTCAGTCCTATACACAGAAAATGCAAGATTTAGTTCTCCTGGACATTTAGGATTTTTTCCTATTATAATGCACATTTTTTGGTGGTTTTAAAATTTCTGTAGACCTCCAAAGCTCTCATTTTATATTTTCAAATTAAAAAAACATTTATGGGTGACTGCAATATGATATATCCTACAGGATATAAGGCTGAATAAGATATAATCTTCATCCTTATAGACTTTGGATATAAAAGTAAATTTATTTTGACGTTTTTCATTTTTCCAGATATTATTCAAACACCAATCATTTAAATAATGCTTTTGTAAATTTATAGTAAAAACTCTCAAACTTTTTTTTAAGTTGTGGGTATTTAAAAAATAAATTCTGTTTACTCTGACAAAGTCATATGGCATTTTCTGTCATCCAGATGGTAATATTAAAGTTATTTTTAGTGTAAATTACCATACTTTTATTTTTCATATGCTCCTTGCTTAGTTAGATTTCAAATCTACCGAAATATTCAGTAGAGTACACAAGGATTAGAGCTTTTCATAGCTCTTCCAAATTCTTTAGTTATTACATGCATAGTAATAACCACCTTGAAACGGCTCATTCAGTGGAGCCAGCTGCTAGGGTCATGTCCTAAATACAGCTTAAACAGCAGGCTCCAATCTGATGAAACCTGACCAGTAATCATGGAGCAAACAGAAGCTCAGCAGCCGTTCATAGTTAAAATTCAACAGGCATACAAAGCTGAAATAACCCCTTCTGCTTTGACATTATCTATAGGTCCAATCCTCAATATGCTGATTCGATCATAATACAGAAAATTGGTTAATTCCCTCTGGAAATTAGCAATGAAAAAAGTCTCTCCTTGAATCGCTCTTGCTTCTTCTTTTGATTGGCTGATGCTATCTTTCCTTTACCTGAGGATAAAAGAAACACTTTTTTAAGTGTGTCCATTTATAAAACATCTGCACATTTTCTGTATGCTTTCAATGCACAACAAGACTTGTACAAGTGAAATGAGGTAGGTATTCTCCAAATCTAATTAGAATATTCTTAAAGAATTCATGATTTCATGAAGATTTTTTATTCTTGTAGGCATTGCTTTTTATTTATTTGTTTGTTTATTTATTTATGGTTGCATTGGGTTTTCATTGCTGTGCGCGGATTTTCTCTAGTTATGGCGAGTGGGGGCTATTCTTCATTGTGGTGCCCAGGCTTCTCATTGAAGTGGCTTCTCTTGTTGCACAGCACGGGCTCTAGGCGCACGGGTTTCAGTAGTTGCAGCTTGTGGACTCAGTAGTTGGGGCTCACGGGCTCTAGAGTGCAGGCTCAGTAGTTGTGGCGCATAGGCTTAGTTGCTCCGTGGCATATGGGATCTTCCCAGACCAGGGATGGAACCCATGTCCCCTGCATTGGCAGGCAGATTCTTAACCACTGTGCCACAAGGGAAGTCCCAGGCATTGCTTTTTAACGATCTGCAGTATTTGGCGTTTGGACTTAGAGACACATTTTAAGTGCAGGGTGCAGAATTCTGAATGCTCTGTAGAGTTATCTCCTTTTCAGATACATTGATTGTATCCCTCTCTACTGCAATACAAGCACGTGTGTGCACACACAGGCTATAATATCCTGATTATGTTAAACATTAGTTATAATATGCTATAATACTGTCAACCACTCACATGAAAACTCATTATGGAAAAACTCATATAGAGAGATTTTTTCTATCATGATAATTCTGAAGGTGACAATTTTGAGATTTGTGGGTTGCTGAGTGTACCCTACACTGGCTACTTCCTTTGGCTTTTGCAAATGTGCTCAGATGATATCTGTTAAATGTGCCACAATATATGTAATTACTGTGACCTTTAACATTGGGATTAAAGCAGTCTTCTTGTGACGGAAATGTACTGATGAATCACTCTGTTTAAAGGAACAATGAGATACTTTTCATATAGAGTCATTTAGAAGTATAAGGAATCCTGTATTTTTTCTGTTTTAAACCTAATATCAACACTTTTCTTATTAATGTATTTGATTAATGCTACTTCATTTGTCTTTTATGTCAGATATACAGTTTCTTTTCCCATTTCCACACCCTCCCGCCCCCTGGGTAAAGATCACTACATTTTTTTTTTTTTTTTTGCGGTACGCGGGCCTCTCACTGTTGTGGCCCCTCCTGTTGCGGAGCACAGGCTCCGGACGCGCAGGCTCAGCGGCCAGGGCTCACGGGCCCAGCCGCTCCGCGGCACGTGGGATCTTCCCGGACCGGGGCACGAACCCGCCTCCCCTGCATCAGCAGGCGGACTCTCAACCACTGTTCCACCAGGGAAGCCCAAAGATCACTACATTTTAAGCTGCCTTGTTTCCGATGCCCAGTACTGCACCACCAGCCAATTTAGAAGTGAGTTTAATGAATGGTTTTGATTAAGATAATGATACTTATCTAGTTACTATTTACAGACCATTTAACAAGAGTGATCACTTTTTAATTTTCTAGCATACATTGTGGCTTGTATGCAAATTTGAAAGAGATAAGTGCAATTTTTAAAAAACTGTTTTGATCTTAACCTTTATGATTTGGCTGCCTTCTTCACTGATTTTGGAGCCATTTCCCTGTCTCGGATGTCAACTAAGGTTTATATTAGATGAGTTTACACAGTTTTAAATTCATTTCCTTTTCATTGAGTGATTTTTTTCCCTTTATTCTCACTGGTTTTCAATTAGAAACTCATTACCATAGGGTAGAGAAAAGAAAAGTTTCTTTCAGTGACTTGAACATAAATTTTATCCATTGTAATGATTTCAAGTAGTCACGCTTAGTTCATGAGACAGTGTTCACTGAGGTTAGTTTTACTTTTTATTTAAAATAATGGGTTCCTAGTGAACCTTTATCTGTGGTTCTGTAGCACTTTAACTAACTACCTCTACTAATAAGATTTCTACAACTCACTGTTCTCTTGTAATGGTGATATAAAGCAGGGCCCAGAATGTCCTATTGTTAGTCCAATAAGTCCTAATTCAGATATGACAGAGATAAATCTTCAAAGTAATAAAATACTATTGCTACTCCTACTATTACTGTCAATACAAGAGTAGTGACAAATCTATTAAACATAAGCATTAAGAATATCCATCAAATATTTTCTCTGAACTTAGCCACATCATTCCAATTAAGGCAATCCTTTTATTTATCTATGAGGTAGATATTTTTGGTCTTAATTTTACAGATGAGAAAACTGAGGATTTAAAGTTCACATAGGCCAAGGACATTCAAGATGACGGAGGAGTAAGACGTGGAGCTCACCTTCCTCCCCACAAATACATCAAAAATACATCTATATGTGGAACAATTCCTACAGAACACCTACTGAATAATGGCAAAAGACCTCAGACTTCGCAAAAGGCAGGAAATTCCCCACATACCTGGCCATGGGGCTGACAGGATCTTGGTGCTCCAGCTGGGTGTCAGGCTTGAGCCTCTGAGGTGGGAGAGCCGAGTGCAGGACGATGGACCACAAGAGACCTCCTGGCCCCACATAATATCAATCAGTTAGAACTCTCCCAGATACCTCCATCTCAACACTAAGACCAGCTGCACTAAACAACCAGGAAGCTCCACTGCTGGACACCCCATGCCAAACAACAAGCAAGACAAGAACACCTCACTTTCACCAATGGACAGATCATCCAAAATGAAAATAAATAAGGAAACACAAGCTTTAAATGATACATTAAACAAGTTGGACTTCATTGATATTTATAGGACATTCCATCCAAAAACAACAGAATACACTTTCTTCTCAAAAGCTCATGGAATATTCTCCAGGATAGATCATGTCATGGGTCACAAATCAAGGTTTGGTAAATTTAAAAAAATTGAAATCGTATCAAGTATCTTTTCTGACCACAATGCTATGAGACTAGATATCAAGTACAGGAAGAAAACTGTAAAAAATACAAACACATGGAAGCTAAAAAATACACTACTAAACAACCAAGAGATCACTGAAGAAATCAAAGAGGAAATCAAAACGTATCTAGAAAAAAATGACGATGAAAACACGATGACCCAAAACCTATGTGATGCAGCAAAAGCAGTGCTAAGGGGGAAGTTTACAGCAATACATCCTACTTCAAGAAACAAGAAACATCTCAAATAAACTACTTAACCTTACACCTAGAACAATTAGAGAAAGAAGAACCAAAAAACTCCAAAGTTAGCAGAAAGAAAGAAATCATAAAAATCAGATCAGAAATACATGAAAAAGAAATGAAGGAAATGATAGCAAAGATCAATAAAACAAAAAGCTCTTTCTTTGAGAAGATAAACAAAATTGATAAACCATTAGCCAGACTCATTAAGAAGGAAAGGGAGAAGACTCAAATCAACATAATTAGAATTAAAAAAGAAGTAACAATAGACACTGCAGAAATACAAAGGATCATGAGAGATTACTACAAGCAACTATATGCCAATAAAATGGACAACCTGTAAGAAATAGACATATTCTTAGAGAAGCAAAACCTTCCAAGCCTGAACCAGGAAGAAATAGAAAATATAAACAGACAAATCACAAACACTGAGGTTGAAACTGTGATTAAAAATCTTCTAACAAAAAAAATCCCAGGACCAGATGGCTTCACAAGGCAAATTCTATCAAACATTTAGGGAAGAGCTGACACCTATCGTTCTCAAATTCTTCCAAAATATAGCAGAGGGAGAAATACTCCAAAACTCATTCTATGAGGCCACCATTACCCTGATACCAAATCCAGAAAATGATCTCACAAAAAAAGTAAACTACAGGCCAATATCACTGATGAACATACGTTCAAAAATCCTCAACAAAATACAAGCAAACAGAATCGAACAGCACACTTAAAGGATCATACACCATGATCAAGTGAGGTTTATCCCAGGAATGCAAGAATTCTTCAGAATAAATCAATCAATGTGATACACCATATTAACAAATTGAAGGAGAAAAACCAGATGATCACCTCAATAGATGCAGAAAAAGCTTCACAAAATTCAACATCCATTTATGGTAAAAACCCTCCAGAAAGTAGGCATAGAGGGAAGTTACCTCAACATAATAAAGGCCATATATGACAAACCCACAGCCAACATCATTCTCAATGGTGAAAAACTGAAACCATTTCCACTAACATCAGGAACAAGGTTGCCCACTCTCAGCACTATTATTCAACATAGTTTTGGAAGTTTTAGCCACAGCAATCAGAGACAGAAAAGAAATAAAAGGAATCCAGGTCGGAAAAGAAGTAAAACTGTCACTGTTTGCAGACGACATGATATTATACATAGAGAATCCTGAAGATGCTACCAGAAAACTCCTAAAGCTAACCAATGAATTTGGTAAAGTAGCAGGATACAAAATTAATGCACAGAAATCTCTTGCATTCCTATACACTAATGATGAAAAATCTGAAAGAGAAATTAAGGAAACACTCCCATTTACCATTGCAACAAAAAGAATAAAATACCTCTGAATAAACCTACCTAGAGAGACAAAAGACCTGTATGCAGAAAACTATAAGACACTGATGAAAGAAATTAGAGATGATACAAACAGATGGAGAGACATACCATGTTCCTGGATTGGAAGAATCAACATTGTGAAAATGACTGTACTACCCAAAGCAATGTACAGAATCAATGCAATCCCTATCAAACTACCAATGGCATTTTTCACAGAACTAGAGCAAAAAATTTCACAATTTGTATGGAAACACAAAAGGCCCTGTATAGCCAAAGCAATCTTAAGAAGGAAAAATGGAGCTGGAAGAATCAGGCTCCCAGACTTCAGACTATACTATAAAGCTACAGTAATCAAGACAGTATGGTACCGACACAAAAACAGAAATATAGATCAATGGAACAGGATAGAAAGCCCAGAGATAAACCCACGCACATATGGGCACCTTATATTTGACAAAGGAGGCAAGAATATACAATGGAGGAACGACAGCCTCTTCAATAAGTGGTGCAGGGAAAATTGGATAGCTACATGTGAAAGAATGACATTTGAACACTCCCTAACACCATACACAAAAATAAAATCAAAATGGATTAAAGCCCTAAATGTAAGGCCAGACACTGTAAAACTCTTAGGGGAAAAAGTAGGCAGAACACTCTATGACGTAAATCACAGCAAGATCCTTTTGACCCACCTCTTAGAGAAATGGAAATAAAAACAAAAATAAACAATTAGGACCTAATGAAACTTAAAAGCTTTTGCACAACAAAGGAAACCATAAACCAGATGAAAAGACCACCCTCAGAATTGGAGAAAATATTTGCAAATGAAGCAACTGACAAAGGATTAATCTCCAAATTTACAAGCAGCTCATGCAGCTCAATATCAAAAGAGCAAACAACCCAAAACAAAAATGGGCAGAAGAACTAAATAGACATTTCTCCAAAGAAGATATACAGATTGCCAAGAAACACATGAAAGAATGCTCAACATC
>NC_041220.1:42789820-42838265 GCF_002837175.3 Physeter macrocephalus | reverse complement strand
AGTATGGAGGTTGCTTAAAAAACTAAAAATAGAACTACCATATGATCCAGCAATCCCACTACTGGGCATATACCCTGAAAAAACCATAATTCAAAAAGAGTCATGTCCTCAATGTTCATTGCAGCACTATTTGTAATAACGAGGATATGGGAGCAACATAAATGCCCATTGACAGATGAATAGATAAAGAAGATGTGATATATATATACAACGGAATAGTATTCTGCCATAAAAAGAAGTGAAACTGAGTTATTTGTAGTATGGTGGGTGGACCTAGAATCTCTCATACTGAGTGAAGTAAGTCAGAAAGAGAAAAACAAATACCATATGCTAACACATATATATGGAATCGAAAAAGAAAAAAATGGTTCTGAAGAAACTAGGGACAGGACAGGAATAAAGATGTAGATGTAGAGAATGGACTTGAGGACACGGGGAGAGGGATGGGTAAGCTGGGACAAAGTGAGAGTGGCATTGCCATACATACACTACCAAATGTAAAATAGATATCTGGTGGGAAGAAGCCACATAGCACAGGGCAATCATCTCAGTGTTTTATGTCCACGTAGAGGGGTGGGATAGGGTTGGTGGGAGGGAGATGCAAGAGGGAGGTGATATGGGGATTTATATGTACGTATAGCTGATTCACTTTGTTATACAGCAGCAACTAACACAACAATGTGAAGCAATTATACTCCAATAAAGCTGATTAAAAAATAAATCAAGTAATTTAGTAAATTAATGTTATTAAATGGTAGAGCTGGCACTTAAGTCCACGTCTGTAGAGATCCAAATGTAATTCTTTTAGCCCCTGTGTTTTACCCTATATTTAAATATAGGGCAAAAGTTTGAACAGAAAGATAGTTTCCCACATCTGGTAGCTAAGCTTTAACATGCAGTTTCAGGAAGCCCTAATTATCTAATGCCATTCTTTCAGACTGGCTATTGCCCAAGGATGATAGATGCAAGTGTGAGATTTTAGAAAAAAAATTTCTGTCCATAGATTTCTTAAAGTCAACCCAGTGAGGACTCCTTGTCAGAAACAGTAATGTCGGACTATGTAATTTGAATTCTTCAAAGAGCTAATGCAGATTTGGGATTGTAAAGAGAGGAGTTTGAGAGAGAACATGGAAAACTTTCAATCTGTTAGAGATGAAGCTTACCTTAAGCAATGCATCCTTTGCTCTAATAATAATTCAAAATTAATATGGATTCTTAATTAAATTTAAAAAATTAAGATTATGTTTAGTAGCCTAGCATGTAATTACAATCTTTTCAACATGAGAATCAATTTCATACCAGTATACCTAGTTTCATTCAGTACTTTTTTATCAATATTCCCATATACATGCCCTGAATATGGTGAGAACCAACTTCTGATCTTGCTAAAAACTATTATTCGTAACACAATATAAAAGATTTAAAATTTGTAGTTTCTATACTAAATAGTAAAGGGAATTACTTCCTTCTCAGGTAATACCTCAAACCTTCCCACTAACATGTAAGAAATTATTTTCAGAAAAGAAAAATAATGCGAGCAAATCTTGTTTTCATTTCATTCATGAAGTTCCATAATTTTCTATTCCCACTACACCTTTCCCAAGGATATAAAACTCTTTTTTCCTCTGTTCAGCATAAATATTTTTTCCCATTATCTGGATCAGAACTTTGTCAAGAAGGTACAATTTTTACAGTGGTCTTACATAAAAGCTAAGAGAAAATAATCTAAATAAAAATAACACATTATTGATTATTTCAAAAAACAAAACAAACTTCCTGAATAAATAAGGTTAGTGAACAAAATTTCTAAAATATAAAAAAAGTAAGAATTTAAAAACCACACGAAATCTACTAAAAAAAAAAAGATAAAATCAGCATTATCAGCCATACGTGTTGGAATTGGATTCAGATCCAGCTGGCTGATTTCCTATTCTTGCCTCTTGACTGCTACCTGGCTACCAATGCTTATTTTGTATATGATATCAACACTCTTAGTCACTCCAAGATTTACTTTCCCTTTCTACATCCTTGACTGATAATCTCAGATGGATTTTCCTCATATGCCTATGCAGATACCTTGCTCAGAAGAACCCAGCTGCCATTAACACTGTATAAATATCTACTGAAAAAACGTATATATATATATTGTCTTTAACTTTGGAAAGTTTTGTCATATGCAGACATTTAAATTTTATGTTAACCACATATATATTTAATTTCCTTTGCAATGATTTCATTGCTTAAGGACTAAATAAAGCTCTCTTTGTCTCTCTCTCTATAGAGGGAGCTTCATCATATTTTTCTCTTTATTTTGTTTTTTCTTATTATTTTATTCCATATTCTATTTATAATGTGTAGCATATAATTTGAGTTGTGGATCCCAAATTTACTTTTTGTTCAAATAGAAATTGATTTGATATCATCTGTGGTATCTTTATCATAAATTAAATTTTAATAGTGAGACTCTGTTACTGAAAAGTTTATAATAATTCATCTGTCTTAATCCTCTGTTTTTTGCTTCTTATAGCTTGTTAATATATATAAATATCTAATAAGCAAAAATGTTCTATTTAGTCTACCTTTAATTTTTCATAGCCATTTTTTTTTTCTTTTTGGAAAAAATATACAAGCGTCCTCTAAAGAGAGATAGTCATCTCTGTCAGTTCAGGTCCTTTAAGATAAAGGTACTAAGGTGGAATTAAGGTTGCAAATGATTTATTAGGGGAAGTGCCTGTGAATGATAAAGACAGAGGGAGATGGAGTAGGTGGAGGATGTCCTCAGACTGCAATGCAGGTCTGACACTTGTGGAAAGAGAGAGGCCTGAAGTAAGTATTACTTACTGAGAATCTCAGCCTACAGTGTAAGTGGGAAAGTCTTGCCCAGGCCAATAGAGAGACTCAGGACAAACATTTCCCTTTAGAGGAGGCCTGTAAATATTTTATTTTGGGATAGAATGGCCTAGATCAATTACCCTAGCTGTGCTCAGCCATTAACTGGATGCAGCTCAGGCAGTGAGTGATTTAAAAGTAAACACTGTTGGGGCTTCCCTGGTGGCTCAGTGGTTGAGAATCTGCCTGCTAATGCAGGGAACACGGGTTCGAGCCCTGGTCTGGGAGGATCCCACATGCCACAGAGCAACTAGGCCTGTGAGCCACAACTACTGAGCCTGCACGTCTGGAGCCTGTGCTCCGCAACAAGAGAGGCCACGATGTGAGAGACCTGCACACCGCAATGAAGAGTGGCTCCTGCTTGCCACAACTAGAGAAAGCCTTCACACAGAAACGAAGACCCAACACAGCAAAAATACACTAATTAATTAATAAAAACTCCTACCCACAACATCTTCTTTAAAAAAATAAAAAAATAATAAATAAAAGTAAACACTGCTGCAGATTATGAGGAGGCAATGGCTGGAGGATGTCAGCTAACCACAGTCCTCACAACAGTGTCTCTCTTGAAGAAAACACTGAGTGAGACATTTCAATAGTTACAACAACATCTTATTGAAGTTTCTTCAGCTTCATACCATTATCCATATCAAATGGTTGTACTTGCATCCATATATCCACTTTCTTTCGCCTAATAATCAAAAGGATGCTCCTCGTATTGTATACTACGAATCCTTCTACTTGTATTCTGTGGAAGTCTTGTGTACATCACCATGGTGCAGTCCTTTAGGATATTGGTTTTTTTTTTTACTCCCCGATCTTCAGTTTTTCTCCCTACACACTCCTTCCCGTAAATATATAAGCACTCCAAGGTTCAACAATCACAGCAAAATAAAAACCAAATACCATTTCCTTTCAAAACTCCACTCCAACGGAATTTTGTTGATTTTCACATTCTACCTTTATTTCCCCTCTTACTTATAGCTAAACTTCTTGCAAGAGTAAGCTACATTCATCCATTTTCCTTTTTCTACTTTATACTGTTCTTTGTCCCAATGTATTCTTTCTGCCCCTGCTATTCCCTTAAAACTTTTTATACCAGAATCACATATGACATTGAATTGCATTACCACTTTCCTCTCTTTCCACTTCCTGATTTGTCAGGTTCAGTCCATTATACTTTCTAAATATCTATTGAATGTATCCTGTATACATATATACATATTCCAATGCATGTTTATATGTGTGTTTGTATATGCATGCATGCACACACACATACACACACTTCCCTCAATCCCCACAGCTATTATATTTTCCAAACTATTTTTGCTTCCTACCGGGATTACTGTAAAAGCCACTAATAAGAGAATCTTGACCCTGTATTAAAGGTATTAGAAGATCTAGTTGAGGCAATAGTTGAATAAATGAAAGTGAGAAGGATTAATACCTAGCTAAAGTGTTCCCCAAATTGGTGAAATTATGGACTTGAGAGGCAGGATATGTTCAGAGAAAAGGAAGCAAAGGTCTAACAGAAGAGAGTGATGCAGATTTTGGTGTCAGGAAGATTAAAGTGTACTAACTTGAAGGCTTTTTATTTTATTCAGAGTCAGCGTTTAAAGATTATTGATCAGGTTTCAAAGTGCTACTGTGCAATGTGTAACAGTGAGAGAGTCCAGGTGGGGTTGATGACCTATGGTTTGTTTGTTTGCCCTCTGTTGTTAGAATGTGACATATTCTAAGAAAATTAGGCTTCTTAGTGCACACAAGAAGAAATCAAATGGTTGAGTTTATTGAATTGATTTTTTTTAAAGTCTTCTTGGGGCATTTCTATTTATGTCCTTCCTAATACTGGAAGACATGCTTTATTGCTAGATTATGTGAATAATCCTCTAGCTGGTCCTCTTTTTCCATTCCCCTTCTTCTAATGTGTTAACTCAGCAAGCAGATTGTGTAGAGCCTTACAAACCAAACTCCACAAGAGACCATGATACTCTCTTACATAAAAACATCAAAGGATTTTGTTTCATTTATAAAATGATCAGACCCTTTATTAAGGCTTAGAAGACCCCCCCATGAACTAGTATCTGATATATTTTTAATGGTATGTTCCACCAATTTATCTCTTACTACAATTAATAGTTTCCTTCTTTCTCTTCTTTTCCAAAGTCTCCACATGCTACCTCCTTATTATTCCTTTCAGATGTCATTTGCTCAGGAACGCCAGCCATCACAGACCATTTTACTCTACTCATTCTCTATGATCTTGTCCCACTTATTATTTTACAGAATTTATCATAAATTATTATATCTCATGTCTCTGTTCAATTACCTACCTACCTCACAATAATGCAAATTTCAAGAAAACAAGATTTTGTTCAACACTGTATTTACAAAACCTAAATCAGAAAAGGAATTCAATAGATATTTGAAAATGTTGAATGAATGTTGATAATAAAATTAGGTTCTCAAGTGCTTCTCTGGAAAGATGAAGAAAAGATTATCTACAAATATATTTTTATGTCAGGAACTTTAGTATTTTAGTTCATTGTTATAATAGTTTTGCAAGAAAAGGCACTATTGTCTTCAGTTTTCAAGTTATGAAAATGATATTCAGAGAAACTGTTAGTTCCCCTTTGTCACATAGCTTCCTCTTCAGAGAGCAAGCATATAACCCCATAGTCTGACCACAAATTCAGCACTTTTTGAACCATTCTGACTTAGACCCTGTGCATCCAATTATTGCATATAAAAAATTAGCTCTATTACCAGATGGCAAAGCAGAAAGGGGAAAGAAGTTTTCTATTTGAGCCATTAATAACCACTTGTTGGTAGTCCAATTTATCCAAGGGATGCAAAACATGGAAATTTAGTTTTTATTGTTTACCCAGTGACTTATAACATCATAGTTAAAATGACAATCTGATGTAAATCTTACTTGGTTGACCATATTTTCTATAAGAAACTATAGTAAAAAAAAGGAGCTTAGGGAGACCTTCAAGATGGTGGAGGAGTAAGACGTGGAGATCACCTTCCTCCCCACAAATATATCAGAAATACATCTACATGTGGAACAACTCCTACAGAACACCTACTGAATGCTGGCAGAACACCTCAGACTTCCCAAAAGATTTTTTTTTCCTTTTTCTCTTTTTGTGAGTGTGTATATGTATGCTTCTTTGTTTGATTTTGTCTGTATAGCTTTGCTTTTACTATTTGTCCCAGGGTTCTAGCTGTCCTTTTTTTTTTTAGTATAGTTTTCAGCACTTGTTATCATTGGTGGATTTGCTTTTGGTTTGGTTGCTCTCTTCTTTCTTTCTTTCTTTTTATTTCTTTCTTTTATTACTTTAAAATTTTTTTATTTTTAATAATTATTTTTTTAATAACTTTATTTCATTTATTTATTTTCTTTCTTTTTTCTCCCTTTCCTTCTAAGCTGTGTGGCTGACAGGGTCTTGGTGCTTCAGCAGGGTGTCAGGCCTGTGCCTCTGAGGTGGGAGAGCTGAGTTCATGACATTGGTCCACCAGAGACCTCCTGGCTCCACGTAATATCAAATGGCAAATCTCTCCCAGAGATCTCCACCTCAAGGCTAACACTCAGCTCCACTGAATGACAAGCAAGTTGCAGTGCTGGACACCCTATGCCAAACAACTAGCAAGACAGGAACACAACCACACCCATTAGCAGAGAGGTGGGCTAAAATCATAAAAATGTCACAGACACCCCAAATCACACCACCGGACACAGTCCTGCCCACCAGAAAGACAAGATCCAGGCTCATCCACCAGAACACAGACACTAGTCCCCTCCACCAGGAAGCCTACACAACCCACTGAACAAACCTCAGCCACTGGGGGAAGACACCAAAAAGAACGGGAACTACGAACCTGCAGCCTGCGAAAAGGAGACCCTAAACACAATAAGTTAAGCAAAATGAGAAGACAGGGAAACACACAGCAGATGAAGGAGCAAGGTAAAAACTCACAAGAACAAACAAATGAAGAGGAAATAGGCAGTCTACCTGAAAAGAATTCAGAGTAATTATAGTAAAGATGATACAAAATCTTGGAAATACAATGGAGAAAATACAAGAAAAAATGAACAAGGACCTAGAAGAACTAAAGAGCAAACAAACAATGATGAACAACACAATAAATGAAATTTAAAATTCTCTAGAAGGAATCAATAGCAGAATAAATGAGGCAGAAGAATGGATAAGTGACCAGGAAGATAAAATAGTGAAAAAAACTACTGCAGAGCAGAATAAAGAAAAAAGAATGAAAAGAATTGACAACAGTTTTAGAGACCTGGGACAACATTAAAGTCACCAACATTCAAATTATTGGGGGGGGGGGTCGCAGAAGAAGAAGAGAAAAAGAAAGGGACTGAGAAAGTATTTGAAGAGATTATAGTTGAAAATTTCTCTAACATGGGAAAGGAAATAGTCAATCAACTTCAGAGTGATGAAAGGGAAAAACCTACAACCAAGATTACTCTACCCAGCAACGATTTCATTCAGATTTGACGGAGAAATTAAAATCTTTACAGACAGGCAAAAGCTAACGGAATTCAGCACCATCAAACCAGCTTTACAAGAAATGCTAAAGGAACTTCTCTAGGCAGGAAACACAACAGAAGGAAAAGACCTACAATAACAAACCCAACTAATCAAACTATCAAAAATTAAATACAAAGAAAAAAATATTAAAAGCACCAAGGGAAAAAAAAACAAAAATTGAAGGGATCAATCCAAGAAGAAGATGTAACAATTGCAAATGTTTATGCACCCAACATAGGAGCACCTCAATACATGAGGCAAATGCAAACAGCCATAAAGGGAAAATCGACAGTAGCACAATAAGAGTGATGGACTTTAATGCCCCACTTTCCCCAATGGACAGATCATCCAAAATGAAAACAAATAAGGAAACACAAGCTTTAAATGATACATGAAACAAGATGGACCTCAATGATATTTATAGGATATTCCATCCAAAAACAAAAGAATACCCTTTCTTCTCAAGTGCTCATGAAACATTCTCCAGGATAGATCATATCTTGGGCCACAAATCAAGCCTTGGTAAATTTAAGAAAATTGAAATTGTATCAAGTATCCTTTCCAATTACAATGTTATGAGACTCGATATCAAATAAGGGAAAAAATCTGTAAATAATACAAACAAATGGAGGCTAAAAAATGCACTACTAAATAACCAAGAGATCACTGAAGAAATAGAAGAGGAAATCAAAACATATCTAGAAAAAAATGACAATGAAAACACGGTGACCCAAAACCTATGAGATGCAGTGAAAGCAGTTCTAAGAGGGAAGTTTACAGCAATACATCCTACCTCAAGAAACAAGAAACATCGCAAATAAACTACTTAACCTTATACCTAGAACAATTAGAGAAAGAAGAACCAAAAAACTCCAAAGTTAGCAGAAAGAAAGAAATCATAAAGATCAGATCAGAAATACATGAAAAAGAAATGAAGGAAATGATAACAAAGATCAATAAAATGAAAAGCTGTTTCTTTAATAAGATAAACAAAATTGATAAACCATTAGCCAGACTCATTAAGAAGAAAAGGGAGAAGACTCAAATCAACAGAATTAGAATTTAAAAAGAAGTAACAATAGACACTGCAGAAATACAAAGGATCATGAGAGATTACTACAAGCAACTCTATGCCAATAAAGTGGACAACCTGGAAGAAACAGACATATTCTTAGAGAAGCAAAACCTTTCAAGCCTGAACCAGGAAGAAATAGAAAATATAAACAGACCAATCATAAGTGCTGAAATTGAGACTGTGATTAAAAATCTTCCAACAAACAAAAGCCGAGGACCAGATGGCTTCACAGCTGAATTCTATTAAACATTTAGAGAAGAGATAACACCTACCCTTCTCAAACTCTTCCAAAAACTAGCAGAGGGAGGAACACTCCCAAACTCATTCTACAAGGCCACCTTTCTATACCCTGATACAAAAACTAGAAAAAGATGTCACAAAAAAAGAAAGATACATGCCAATATCACTGATGAACACAGATGCAAAAATCCTCAACATAATACTAGCAAACAGAATCCAACAGCACATTAAAAGGATCATATACCATGACCAAGTGGGGTTTATCCCAGGATGCAAGGATTCTTCAGTAAACGCTAATCAATCAATGTGATACACCATATTAACAAATTGAAGGAGAAAAACCATACGATCATCTCAATAGATGCAGAAAAAGCTTTTGACAAAATTCAACACCCATTTATGATAAAAACCATGCAGAAGGTAGGCATAGAGGGAACTTACCTCAACATAATAAAGATCATATGTGAAAAACCCACAGCCAACATCATTCTCAATGGTCAAAAACTGAAACCATTTCCATTAACATCAGGAACAAGACAAGGTTGTCCACTCTCACCACTATTATTCAACATAGTTTTGGAAGTTTTAGCCATAGCACTCAGAGAGGAAATAGAAATAAAAGGAATACAAACTGGGAAAGAATAAGTAAACTGTCACTGTTTGCAGATGACATGATACTATACATAGAGAATACTAAAGATGCTACCAGTATACTACTAATGCTAATCAACGATTTTGGTAATCACTGTTTGCAGATGACATGATACTATACATAGAGAATACTAAAGATGCTACCAGAAAACTACTAAAGCTAATCAACGATTTTGGTAAAGTATCAGGATACAAAATTAATGCACAGAAATATCTTGCATTCCTATACACTAATGATGAAAAATCATAAAGAGAAAACAAGGAAACACTCCCTTAACAATTGCAGCAAAAAGAATAAAATACGTAGGTATAAACCTACCTAAGGAGACAAAAGACCTGTATACAGAAAAGTATAAGACACTGATGAAAGAAATTATAGATGATACAAACAGTTGGAGAGATATATAATGTTCTTGGATTGGAAGAATCAACATTGTGGAAATGACCGTACTACACAAAGCAATCTACTGATTCAATGCAATCCCTATCAAACTACCAATGGCATTTTTCACAGAAGTAGAACAAAAAATTTTGCAATTTGTATGGAAACACAGAAGACCCCGAATAGCCAAAGCAATCTTGAGAAAGAAAAATGGAGCTGGACGAATCAGGATTCTGGACTTCAGACTATACTACAAAGCTACAGTAATCAAAACAGTATGGCACTGGCACAAAAACAGAAATGTAGATCAATGGAACAGGATAGAAAGCCCAGAGATAAACCCAGGCACATAAAGTCCCTTATCTTTGATAAAGGAATTAAGACTATACAATGAAGAAAGACAGCCTCTTCTATAAGTGGCTCCAGGAAAACTGGACAGCTACATGTAAAAGAATGAAATTAGAACACTCCCTAACACCATACACAAAAATAAAATCAAAGGAAAACTGGACAGCTACATGTAAAAGAATGAAATTAGAACACTCCCTAACACCATACACAAAAATAAAATCAAAATGGATTAAAAACCTAATTGTAAGGCCAGAAACTATAAATCTCTTAGAGGAAAACATAGGCAGAACACTCTATGACATAAATCACAGCAAGATCCTGTTTGACCCACCTCCTACAGAAATGGAAATAAAAACAAAAATAAATAAATGGGACCTAATGAAACTTCAAAGCCTTTGCACAGCAAGGAAACCATAAACAAGACGAAAAGACAACCCTAAGAATGGGAGAAAATATTTTCAAATGAAGCAACTGACAAAGGATAAACCTCCAAAATTTACAAGCAGCTTACGCAACTCAATATCAAAAAAAACAAACAACCAAATCCAAGAATGGGCAGAAGACCTAAATAGACATTTCTCCAAAGAAGATATACAGATTGCCAACAAATGTTCATTGCAGCTCTATTTACAATAGCTGGGACATGGTAACAACCTAAGTGTTCATTGACAGATGAATGGATAAAGAAGATGTGGCACATATATACAATAGAATATTACTCAGCCATAAAAAGACATGAAACTGAGTTACTTGTAGTGAGTTTGATGTACCTAGAATCTGTCATACAGAGTGAAGTAAGTCAGAAAGAGAAAAACAAATACCATATGCTAACACATATATATGGAATAAAAAAAAATGGTTCTGAAGAACCTAGGGGTAGGACGGGAATAAAGATGCCAACCTAGAGAATGGTGTTGAGGACATTGGGAGGGGAAGGGTAAGCTGGGACAAAGTTAGAGAGTTGCATGGACTTAGATATACTACTAAATGCAAAATAGATGGCTAGTTGGAAGCAGCTGCATAGCACAGGGAGATCAGCTGGGTGCTCTGTGACCACCTAGAGGAGTGGGATAGTGAGGGTGGGAGGGAGATGCAAGAAGGAGGAGATATGGTGATATATGTATATGTATAGCTGATTCACTTTGTTATAAAGCATTAACTAACACACCATTTTAAAGCAATTATACTCCAATAAAGATGTTTAAAAAATAAAATAAAGACAGCCTTGCATTTCATGATTTTGTAAAAAAAAAAAAAAAGTAGTTTAGCTGATAATTTTATTTAATATAAAATGCCTTCATTTTGTGTTTCTTTTTATGAGGTTTAATCCATATGTCTTCTGAAACAAGTTTGTCTACACACACACACACAAATCCCACCCCTAATTCCTTCTCTCAATGCACAAGAGTTTTTAGGGTTTTTTGTTTTGTTTTGTTTTATTTTTTAATTTCTGCAAAAATGGAGCTTTTTTTTCTTAAATGCACAAAAATATAAAGAATTGATTGTTTCTACTATAATTTTGCTTCTGTGATATGCATATTATTCTATAACCTTTCTGTTATATTCACGGTTAACATTATACACAGTCATTAAGATTGCTTGTTAATTTAAAACTGTAGCTAAATTACATCATTAAGGGATTGCTTTTTATACACAGTAATGAAAGTCTTCTGTAGACAGTTCAGTGGTGTGCATTCTGTATAAACACTTAGTATTGGTACAAACTTTTACTACAACATAATGGTCTGCTGAATTGTAAATCTACAATTAGAATGATATTATTGGTCAATGGGGACAAATAATTGTAGGCTTAACTACAATTTATTTATATGCCTGCAATTTCTGTCATTTAAAAGTTTCTTTTGATTTGGTTCTGTATTTTTAATTAGTTATAAAAATAATCAGTTAACCAAGATACTGTAACTTCTAAAATCTAAATTTCTTGATATCATAGTACATCTTATCCCATCATAAATATCTTCACCTTTGGAAAACTTACATTGCTCTTTTTCCCACTAACTCTCATGCACATACAATGTAAATACAAAATATCCTGGATAAATTATAATGAAGTTTGTCATTAAAAACAATAGGAGTGAAAGAAATATAATTTTTATAGGATTAATGGACATTCTTGTGTAATCCAAGGCAGAAATGACATTGAACCTCAGCAAGAAACTGCAGTTTTATACTGGAAAGCCAGCAGACTTCTCTTCTTAAATTTCCATTTTTCTACTTTCTGCATATTTGTCCCATTCTTCTTTCTCTGCAGTCTGGTGTTTTCTGCTTATTGGGCTAAAGGAGTGGAAATTGGTGCATTAATGGCTTCAAGGTTTATATAACCTTTATGTAATAAGCCAGCTCATGGTAAGCTATTTTCAACTTAAATTCCAATTTTCCAAAAGATAGAATGAAAAGGTCCCAGGTAATATTTTCACCTATATTCAGTCACCTGTAGCCAGGAGAATCGAATCATAGAAAAGAAACAATACAAGGAAACAAACCTGGGTGTGGCAGGCAGTATCCAGAAAAGAAGGCTGGATTGACCCTGAAATTGGTACCCACTGAATTTCCTACAATTTGCCAGTACATTATTAGCTAACAAGTGTTGATTTGCTGAGGTGACTTGATTACCATATTCTCATGCTGTACATGTAATTTGGAGGCTACAGAGTAATGTTCCAGGGAGTATTCAAAGCTATGGAATAAACCTGGTGCATAATATATGAATATCAAATTTTTTCATGGCAATTAATTTAATATGGTTATATTTCAATTATAAATAGAGGAGAGACTAAAGGTACCAACAAATTTTAATAAATATTTCATCTCAGTATAGCATACATACATAAATGCAAACAAATCCTAAGTGTAAAGCTTGATGAATTATCAAAAAGTGTACCATCTGTTCAATTCTATGAAATAGAACCTTACCCATTCTCTACAGACCCCCCTATAAATCTCTCCTAAGATGAGTACTACATTACTTCTCAAATCATAGATTATTTTCCCTCTTTTGCATTTTATTTATATGGAGTAAAAGTGTGAATTCTTTTGTGACTGGCCTCTTAAACTTAACATCATATTTGTGAGGTTCATGCAAGTTACTGAATATAAATACAGTTTATTTATCAATATTGTTGTATAATAATAGGCCTTTGTGGGTGAGCATATTACCTTTTGCTAGCTTACTCATTTTGTTGTGAATGGATATTTGAGTAGTTTTAAGGTTTTTGGTTCTCATGGATAATAATGTTATGCACATTCTGTGTACATCGTTTGCAATGTATTTCTCTTGCATATATAGTAGCAATGGAGTTGCTGGGTCATAGAGCATGCATATTTTGAACTATAGTAGATATCATGAGCTTCCCAAAGCATTAGTGTCATCTTATTCTTACATCATCAATGAACGAGTATTCTGGTTACTTTACATCCTTGCAAACATTTGACTTGTATGTTCATTTTTGCATTGCTGAGTATAGATTGAGATCAAAAATGTGATGTTAATGAACATTTCCCTCATGAGTTGTAACATACTTTAATTTGTTTTTCATTTGAATGTCTTTTGATTTGAAATATCTGTTCATATGTTTTCATCATTTTTTTAATAGTTTTTCTTTTGACTTACGGGGTTTTCTATATACTTTCAGTATTCAAATAATTGGTTGTAATATGAATTGCATATTTCTTTTTCTACTCTATGGCTTGACTTTTCATTTTCTAATCATATCTTTTGGTAAGCAGAATTTCATACATTTTAATGTAGTCCTGTTTATCATATTATTTTCTTTACAAATTTGTGATGTTTTAAAAGTAAGCTTCAAATTTGTTAAATCTCATAAAACTGTACATCTTAAAAGATGAATTTTTCTCTATATGAATTATACCACAAATCCCCACTCTTCTAATATACATTAATTATGCATACCTACTTATTATTATTTTCTTTTGTTATTGATATTTTTCTAGAATCATAATGCTCTACCTCTAACATTTATATATACAATTTACATATAATCGTTTGTATGTGTGTGTGTATGGTGTGAGGTAGGGATCAATGGATATATATTTCATTGATACAATACAATTTATTGTAAAGGCTTCTCCTACTGCTCTGAAATACCACATTGGATGTAAATTGAATGTTGTGTTTTATTACTTTATTTGGGTTCTCCTTGCACCAATAGCACACATTTCTAATTACAGAACCTTTATAATAAGTCTTGATATCTACCAAGTTAAGTTTTCTATCAGTGTTTTGCTTCATCAGTATTGTCTTGGTTATTCTTGGTTCATTTCACTTCCATATAAATTTGAAAATAAACTAAACAACTTCCAACACACATGTATACACACAACACACTCCTATGTTTGCATTGAATCAAATCTATATATCAGTTCTTTACAATACTGAATCATTTTATTCATGAACATGATATATTCTTAAATGTTTAAAGAGCTCTTTAATTTCTCTCAATAATATTTATGTATTTCTGTGCAGTGTTTTCTTGTTTTTTTAATTCTTGCAACTAGATTTATTCATAAGAATCTTTTTAAAAATAATTACAAATATTATATCTTAATATGTTATTTTCTTATTGTTTCTTCAAATGCAATTATTTTTGTATATGGAAATTTTATGAAGTGATCTTACTACATTGCATTTTAATCCTATAGACATATTTTAAATTAAGAATTTTTATGTAACTACTCATGTCATCTGCAAACAATGACAGTTTTATTTCTTTCAAATTCTTGTAATTCTTTTTCTTGCATTTAATAAAATATCAAATATAATAGTGATTATAAATGCTGAGGGACATTCTTATATTTTCAGCTCAGATAAAAATATCTTTCATTATTTCATTATTAACTATGCTACTGATATTGATTAATCATTAATTATGCTATTATTTGTAGATATTGTTAAGCTAATGAAGTTTTCTCTATTACTAGGTTGACAATAGTTTTATTATAAATTGAATTTTGAATTTTTAAAAATGCTTCTATATCTCTTGTGATGTTTCTAGGGATTGTTCTATTTGATTTTATTGATATGGGTATATATTGCTTGAATTTCAAGTGTAAAACCAAACGGCTTAGATAATATCCTAAAATAACAGTGACTAAAGCAAGGATTAAAATGCGAAGCCTTTACTAAGGAGGTATAAGACCAAGCAGTGAAGTTGATGAAAAAAAGGGAAAAATGGGCAAGGAAGAGCTCAAATCAATGTGATGTATTATCTAATTGGATTCCTCCTCATAGTCAGCCAGGAAGAGACCCAGAATATCACTCAGTAGACTATTTGCTTAGCACACATGCTTTCATCACTTGATGAAAGAGGTGTCTGCAAGGCAGAGGTGAGTGTGAAGTTACTTTTTAACCTTGTGGTAAAACACATGAATCTGTAAAAGTATCCTGATCCTTTTCAAATGTTCATATTGTTCCTTTATTAATTTTTATCCATATAGACTCACATTTTCCCAATTTTATTCAATGTGCTATAAACTGCTACATTTCAAATGTACTTTAAAGATAAATTTGTTCCAGATTTGATCAGTGGGATAATCTTTTAGTTAGTTTCAGCATCATTCTGAATATTTTTATCACTCTTTAGTCAATTCCTAAATTTGGGACACAAGATGTTCCAGGGTCATCTTGTTCTTTTTCTGTCCCAGTCCTAGTATTAGTCAATTCTCTAAGGAGTTCTGGTCCCTTTCAGTGGAGATAGTACTCGAACACCAGCATCTAGGTGTTAGGTATGCTAATGATGTTTGTCACAGTTTAAAGACTGCACCCTCCATGCTGTTTAGCTCTGAACTTTATTTTCCATTCTAGTCTGAAACTATTGAAAACTTTGTTCAGCTTCTTAACCACTCAGCCATCACTTTTTCTCAGTATTTCATTCTTTCATCTGTCATTTATGAATGAATCAGCAGCTGACTTCTCCCAGTGCTATTTAAGATAAAAAGGAGATGCAATAGTTACTGTAATTTGGCATTTAGTGCCCTTTAAAAAGAACAAGAATACTTCCTTTCCAGTATTGTGTGTGTGCGCACACATGTGTGTGTACATTCACACAAAGATTAGTTAGTAGTAGAAGTTTATGGATACTGAGAGAGAGAGAGAGAGATTGATTTGTTAGCTTTTACCCTTTGTATTTGATAATGTCAGGAATTCTTTGAAGAGAACAAAAGCATTCAATTCTTCATTTCAGGTTAAATGAACTAAAGACCCAAGTTCCAATGCTTGTTTTGCTGATCATCAGTTATGTCTCCTTAGGCGTCTACTTTTCTTATGAGAATGGTAATAATATCAACTCCCCAGAGCCTAGAATGTTATTCATATTAAATTAATATATCATTATTTCAGAGTTGATTTAATTTTATACAAAGTCATTGATGAGAAAGAGGAGGGAAATAATACAAGAGTGTTTGTAACTCTGGATGGAATTAAGTTGTGAAACAGTTGCATGGAAGAGAAAAACCAAGTATTCTGAAAATTAGTGCTTATGTTAATATTTTTGCCCACGGTAAACCTGGGATTCTCTATGGGTTTTATGCATACTAATAGGGTGCTTTAAAAAAACAGAAAGTTTTCCAATTCTGCAAAGAATAATGACAGTAAAATGACAGATTATACCTCTGTAATTTGGAATAATGGGTTGTGTTAAATCAGAATGCAAAGGTAACCAACTCTTCATTTACTTCTGGGCTTACTCTACAGAAAGCAGTGTCTTAGCATTTATTCAAAATAGCCCTGACACATCTTAAAATTATAATGGTAAACTTCTTAGTAGAATAAAAACTGTCAGAAGAACCCCATCTAACTAGTCATATTAAAAACTACAAGATACATTTGTTATTATCTGATAAAACATATTCGGTATAATCAAATACAAAATAAAAACCCATTCTTAACAGAGTAAAAATAGTTATTGACTTCTATCAATGAAAGAAAAAATCTTCTTAACATTTTAATCTGCCCAGTATAGCTATGGAAGACCTGACTTCAAAAATAATGATCTAAAAATATCATTTTAAAAGTAGAAGTTAAAATCTTAAAATTTGGATCTGGACATAGATTGATTAAACAAGTCTCCATTTTAAGATTCACAAGAAAATAATCAATCTCTGTTAAAATAATTCTGATTCATAAAGAATGAGAACAGAAAACATTGGAAATGTTTAACTACTAAATAATCATTCTCTGATGAATTTCATTGATTTGACATCATTCTGAGGGCTTGTATTTATTTATATTGTGTATTTATTTACTTATTTATTTTTGTTGAGTTATAATTGACATAACATTATATTAGTTTCAGGTGTACAACTTAACGATTCAATATTTGTATATGTTACAAAAAGATCATGATAATAAGTATAGTTAACATCTGCCAACATACATAGTTACAGAATTTTTTTTCTATTATTAGAACTTTCAAGATCTACTCCCTTAGCAACTTTCATATATGCAGTACAGTGTTATTAACTATAGCTTCCATGCTGTACATTACATCCCCATGACTTATTTACTGTATAACTAGAATCTTGTAGCTTTTGATTCCCTTCACCCATTTTGCCCAGCACCCAACCCTGCCTCTGGCAACCTCCAATCTGTTCCCTGTATCTGTGAGATTGTTTTCTTTTTTTCTTTTTAAATTTCTCATATAAGTGAGATCATATGGTATTTGTCTTTTTCTGACTTATATTTCACTTAGCATAATGCTCTCAAAGTCTGTCCATATTGTTGCAGATGGCAAGATTTCATTCTTTGTTATGGCTGAGTAATATCCTGTCAAATATATATAAATGGCCTGGCCTGATGTATGTGTGTATATATATGTGTGTGTGTATGTGTATATATATATATATATATATATATATATATATAGAGAGAGAGAGAGAGAGAGAGAGAGAGAGAGAGAGAGAAAGAGAGATACCACATTTTCTTTATCCATTCATTTATCAATATACACTTATGTTGTTTCACATCTTGGCTGTTGTAAAGGATGCTGCATTGAACATAGGAGTGCATATATCTTTTCAAGTTAGTGTTTTTGTTTTCTTTGGTTAAATATCCAGAAGTGGAATTGATGGATCATATGATAGTTTTAGGTTTAATTTTTTGAAGAAATTCCATACTGTTTTCCATAATGGTTGCACCAATTTATATTCCCACCAAGAGTGAAGCAGGGTACCCTTTTCTCCATCTTTTCTCAATTCTTATTTTTTCTTGTCTTTTTAATAATAGCCATTCTAGCAGGTATGAGATAATGTCTCATTATGGTTTTGTGTTTCCCTGATGATTAGTGATTTGAGCATCTTTTCATGTATCTGTTGGCCAACTGTATGTCTGTTTTGGAAAAATGTCTATTCAGATCTTTGCCCATGTTTTAATTTGATTTTTTTTTGCTGTTGAGTTGAATGAATTCTTTATATATTATGGATATTAACCCCTTATCAGCTATATGATTTGCAAATATTTCCTCCCATTCAGTATGTTGGCTTTTCATTTTGTTGATGGTTTCTTTTACTGCAGGAGATTTTAAGTTTGATGTAGTCCCACTTGTTGATTTTTGCTTTTGTTGCCTTTGCTTTTGGTATGAAATCCAAAATATCATTGCCAAGACCAGGTTCAAGGAGTTTACTGTATCTGTTTTCTTCTAGGAATTTTATAGTTTTATAACTTCATATCGTACATTCAAGTCTTTAATCTACTTTGAGCTAATTATTTTTGTGTGTGATGTAACACAGTGGTCCAATTTCTTTTTCTTTTCTTTTCTTTTTTTTTTTCTTGCAGCTCTCTAGTTTTCCCAGCACCATTTATTGAAAAAACTGTCCTTTACCCATTGCATATCCTTGGCTCCTTTGTCGTAAATTAATTGACCATATATGCATTGGTTATTTCTGGGCTCTCTATTCTGTTCCATTGATTTATGTTTCTGTATTTACGCCAATACCATACTGTTTTGATTACTATTGCTTTGTGATATAATTTGAAATCAGGGAGTGTGATGCCTCCAGCTTTGTTTTTTCTCCAGATTTCTTTGGCTATTTGTGATCTTCTGTGGCTTCACACAAATTTTAGGGTTGTTTGTTCTTTTTCTGTGAAAAATGCCATTGATATTTTGATAAGGATTGCATTGAATCTATAGACTACTTGGGGAGAATGGACATTTAAACAATATTAATTCTTTCAATCTATGATCATGGAATTTCTTTCTATTTGTGAATTCTTCAATTTCTTTCATCACTGTAATGGAATTTTTTATGTACAGGTCTTTCAATTCCTTGGTTAAATTTATCCTTAGGTATTTTATTCTTTTTGATGAGCTTGTAAGTAGAATTGTTTTCTTAATTTTTCTTCTTGATAGTTTGTTATTAATGTAGAGAAATACAACAGAATTTTGTTTATTGATATTTTATCCTGCAACTTTCTGTATTTATTTATCAGTTCTAACAGATTTTTGGTGGATTCTTTAGGGTTTTCTATATATAATATCATGTCATCGGCAAATAGTGAAAATTTTACTTCTTTTCTAATTTGAATGATTTTTATTGGACATCCAATACCATGTTTATTAAAATTAATAAGAGTGGGCATTCCCATTTTGTTCCAAATCTTTGAGGAAATGATTTCAGCTTTTCACCATTGAGTATGATGTTAGCTGTGGGCTTGTCATATATGGCCTTTATTATGTTTAAGTGTGTTCCTTCTACACCCACTTTTTTGAGAGTTTTTATCATTAATTGATGTTGAATTTTGTCAAGTGCTTTTTCTGCATCTACTTAGATGATCATATGATTTTTAGCTTTCATTTTGTCAATGTGGTTTGTTGCATTGACTGATTTGTGGATGCTGAACCATCCTTGCATCCCTGGAATAAATTTCACTTTATCATGGTGTATAATCCTTTAAAATATATTGTTGAATTCAGTTTGCTTATAGTTTGCTGAAGATTTTTGCATCTATGTTCATAGGAATATTGGCCTGTAATTTCCTTTTCTGTGGTATCTTTGTCTGATTTGGTACATGGTAATGCTGGCTTCTTAAAATGTATTTGGAAGTGTTTCTTTCTCTTCTATTTTTTGGAAGAGTTTGAGAAGGATGAGTATTAATTCTTATTTGAATGTTTGGTAGAATCCATCAACAACGTCATCTGGTCCTGGACTTTTCTTTGTTGGGGAATTTTTGATCACTGATTCAATCTCCTTGCTGGTAATTTGTCTGTTCAGATTTTCTATTTCTTCATGATTCAGTCTTGGAAAGTTGTATATTTCTAGGAATTTATCCATTTCTTCTACACTGTCCAATTTGTTGGCATATAATTGTTCATAGTAGTCTCTTATGATACTTTGTAATTCTGTGGTCTCAATTGTAACATCTCCTCTTTTATTTCTGATTTTGTTTATTTGAGTTCTATCTCTTTTCTTGGTGAGTCTAGCTAAAGGTTTGTTAATTTTGTTTATCTTTTCATTGAACAACTGTTGGTTTCATTGATTTTTTTAATTGTCTTTTCAGTCTCTAATTTAATTCTGCTCTGATCTTTGTTATTTCCTTTTTCCTACTAACTTTGGGCTTCATTTATTCTTCTTTTTCTGGTTTCTTGAGGTGTAAAGTTAGGTTGTTTATCTGAGATTTTATTCTGAATGTTTTTAACTTCAGCATTTTACATAAGGAGAATCTAAATTTGATTGGATCTAAATTCCAGGGAAGAAAATGTTAATGAAATCTGTTTGACTAATAATGAACTACTGTCTTAAAATGCACCTATTTTTGCATGCAAATATTTTTAAAAACATTTAAAATGACAATAATGCTCTCTAGAAACAGAATAATAAGATGAGGTACCTGGATTTTTATCATCTTTTATATTTTAATGGTTGACTTCCCTGGGAAACTAAGGAAGGTACAATGATTATAATTATAAAAAAAAAGATTATATATATATATATATAAATATAAAGAAAAATATGTCAACCTAATCAGAACTTCATGAAAAACTTAAAATAGATTTTATTGAAACTCTGCAATTTTTTGTCATGCCAGCAACAAGTATTATTACTAATTAAATGTATTTCTTAACTCAATGAGCTATGACTCAAAAGGCTAAGATCAAATTAAATCCTGCCTCCTATCTCTTATAATTAATCTAATGTGTTGAACTGCCATTAATAACTAAGTTACTTAAGCTTACAAATATTAGCCTGTAAAAGAAGGACATTAATGAATTCCACTTAGTCTGCTCTTATTTGGAAATACATAATGATAAGAGGCATTCTTCTGGGTAACAAAAGAGGCAAAATGAAAGAAAAGGTTATTAATAAAAATGTGAATTTATTGAAGGACAGAACTGGAAGAGCAGAACTCTATTGGTACCCTAATTACTAATTATTTCTAGTATTTACCTAATTTGTAAAAATTTTTGGCTTACAAGTAATACAAGTTGTCATTAGATTGTATGACATGTGATGCCATTTCTACATTTAGAAATTTTACTCATAGAACAAAATGGCAATATTTTAAAGTATTTGAAGCCATCTGTACCATATAAGACTTTAATGTCTTTTTCAAATATGTTTTAAGGGTGACCATAAATACATTAACGCTGCATCTTTATGCTAGTCCTATAGCTGGTGATGCATCTGAAAATGAGACTGCACTCTGAAAGTGTTAAACATTTTTAGTAGTTCTTTTTCTTTGCATTTTTTCCAAATTAAAGCTTTAGTAAATTTATGTCAATCTATACCCATTGTTCTGCCTATGTCAGTCCTTTTACTTAATATTTGATCTAAATTTTATTGGTTTCATAACTCAGCATGTACTGTGAGAGTGAGAGATTATGTTATTTCCATTCTGAGTTTAAAATAAAAAAGTGACAAATGGGCTATATTTACTAACATTACTACCACCAAGAATTTGTAAATCTAAACAGTCTAATATTGAGTTCTGCAAGCACTTTATCCCTCAGCAACCTTTCCTTGCCTGCATATACAAGGGTTAGAAGATGAATGGTGTTATTTGCTTGGTGCCCTTAGGAGGAAATTAAATATTTATTCAAAGTATGTTTTTTACCTTGATAACAAATCCAATAAACAAGTGCTTTGATTAATGAATATTAACATTTCTTATTGTAAGATGTATAGATTCCTTATAGCTTGAAGGCAATTTTAGGTACAATTTTATGGGGGAGGAAGTGGCATTTGTTCCAGCTTTGAGGATTTAAAGAAATGGTTTTGGGACAGGAGTAAAAAAGTTGGATTCTTGGTCCAGCACTGACATCTTTTGGCTAAGTCACTTTAGATAAGTCACTCAATGTCCTTAAACTCAGATTTTTTTATTTCAAAATTGAGTTGAAAATAATACTTAATATATTCATGCATAACACACCCTGACATTGTAGAATGCAAGGAAAAACATTCTTACACTACAAATAACTACATTTAACATGTTATTATGTTTAGATGCAAAATAAACACTGTTGGCTAAACTGTTTTGCTTGTGAACTCTTCCATGGCTTTAGTAATTATTTTCTCTCCCTTCTTTGACTTTATATTCTACTTACTTACATGTAACTAATATCTTTTGTAGACATCTTTGAATTATTTTTAAGTGTTTAAGTGAGAGACTATACATCCATTGTAAGAGCTTTGGGGAAGAAACTATACTTCATTATTTTTTTTTTAAACTATCACCATCATTATTATTTATTCCTCAATTTCGTAAAGATATTTTCAGGACTTCTAAAGGAAATGCAATTCAAATCACATCTACCACTTAATGACAGTATGAGTTTAAGCAAGTTACTTATCAATTCTTTGCTTCATTTATTGTTTTATAAAACAGGAGTAATATCAATCTCTTAGGGTTGTGTAAGGATGAAATGAGAGAATTTGCCATATATAATTCTTCCAGAGTATCCTGAATTAATATGAGGGTACTTTCCATTGTATATATTATTGAGTTTCTTTCAAGTCCAAATCATAAAGGAGAAGTTACGATAAAGGCTGTTTCCTTCAATAAATCATCTGTTACACCAAAAACTTTCTAACTTATTGGCCTGTTTATTTCAAAGATTATGGAGATAAACAGAGATATTGAGACAAGAGTAGATTAACTATATTGTCCCATACCACAGAAGAGTTATAGATTAAAAAGTAGAGATTTATTCTTTTGGAAAAATTCCTACTGACTACTTGAGTGTCTTTTTGTTAGTTTATTTTTAAATTCGGAGTCCAAACTCTTACATCAATAAAATATTAGGAGGATTCAATCTCAGAGTAGATTCATGAACGAAATATTTTTATACATGTTGTTTTTACTGTAGGTTCTTTAGAGAAGCTGTAACTATGTTTTCCATGGTTCAAGCTTTACTAAATGATATTATTTGGGTCTCAAAAATGCACCCTGTTTGGCTAAAATACCCAAAGTAGAACAAATTCTGCAATGGATGTATAAAACTGGAGGCAGCTCAACTCTATCTGTGATCCTTGGCAGTCAGTAGGATTTTTAATAGACTCCATGCATTTACGTCTGCATATCATTTAGCTGAGTCCCAAATGCTAAATGCAGTCTTATTTTCCAAAATTTATTAATATTAATTTTGCTTTGGTAAACTAATTATACACATTCTACTAGCAGGGTTAGTCAGGTGAGGAGTTAATTCTTGAAGAATATAATATAAAGTATAAAATCCATCATATTATATAAAATGTAATTGTCTTAGCTCCAGCTGCCATAACAAAATACCACAGACTGGATTAAACTACAGAAATTTATTTTCTCACAGTTCTGGAGGCTGGGGAACCTGACATCAAGGTGCAGGCCAATTCGGTTCCTGGTGAGAATTCTCTTCCTGTTTGCAGAGGGCTACATTCTCAATGTATCCTTAAATGTTGGAGAGAGAGCTCTGGTATCTCTTCCTTTTCTTATGGGGCACCAACCCTACTGGATTAGAATCCTGACCTTATATACTCATTTAACCTTTATCATCTCCTCTCCAAATACAGTCCAGTCACACAGGTGTTAGGACCTCAACATATGAATTAGCAGGAGGTGGTAGAGTGGCCACAGACATTCAGTCCATAAGAGATTTCAAGAATCCATTGTGATTCTACACACTAGTAAATTGTGTCAGCAGATACCTATGTATTTAATTTGAACACTTATGGTTTCATTTTTATTTCACCAATTATTTATTTAGTGTTGATTATCCAGGCTCTATCCTAGATGTGAGAAGACAGAGAGGAGGAATTAACCCCATCTCAAGGAACTCCTGATCGACATTGTTACAAGACAAAATGTGAATTTTTCTGTGGGAACACAGATTGACATTTGTCAATCTCAGAGATACAGATAGTGATGGTACAAAAAGGAAAAGATAACTAATTTGTTATCACAGTGAAAGCATGATGACAAATGCTGCTGATAAAATAGGGCAGGACAACTTGATGAGAAGAGTTATCTGCCAAATTTTTGCATTTTCTGTTTTTAACAGGAACTGTGGAAACCATTTATCTTAGAATCTAGCAATAAGTGCACCCAAACAAAAGAATTGTTCTAATGTTTTCTGACCATTCATTTTAAAAGTTACCATTATAGTAAATGAAAAGTGATGAGGTAAAATGTGTCTGATTTATCACTTATGAATAAAATTTTTAATTAACTAACCATCAAAATTTTCTGGTGTTAAGAACATAAGATGAAGGTTAAAGTGGGTATAACAACAATTTTATTAATTCTGAAAAAGCCAAAAATTTATTAAGCTGAGTTTTTATGTGTCAGATAGTGTTCTCAATGAATTACATATATTTTCTCCTTCCAGGCTTGCCATAACTCTATAAGAGTGATACAGTTATCTCCATTTAACAGATGAGGAATTTAAGCCTCAGTGAGATTCAAGAATGTAACCAGTTCCCTCAGCTAATAAGTAGGATTCCAGTCATATCTATCTGACTTTAAAGTCCCTACACTTTCCATTATTCTACCTTCATCCTCTTGAGAAAGGGACTTAGGTTATGTTAAGTTGCATCATATAATTGATTGAGGATTTTAACCAGTCACCCTCAGTGGAAAGACTTATGTGGCACCAGTCTGCAACATTAGAAGAATGTCAGTGGAAAGAGAGTTGGTTAAGAAGATATTAACTGCAATGTGTCCTTTAGTCTTGTAAGGAAATGAAAGATAATGAGCCACTAATGATCTTTCAGGTTCTTTCTTGCTTTCATACTGTCATTTCCATTTAGGAAAACTAAAAAGAATTAATTTCCTCTCTAACATTATAACTGTTGATCATTTTAAATGTAAGATAGTTTACTCTAAAGCAATATATTATTATTATTATTATTGTGAATGTTATCTTACATTTAAAAAGGTACATTAAGACTCAGTATCCTTAAATATTACTAATATTCATATTATATGTTATTTGTGAAAACTGCATAAAAATTAAAACTTTATTGAAAATATATCAGCATTTATCAGCATCTTTGTATGTTGTAGAATATATGCAATATATCAGGCTCAGTGTTTGGGGACTGTGATAGACACACAGTAAGGTGACTCCCAATGAGTCACCCCTCTTTTGAGTACGGGTGAGACGTGACTTGCTCTCTAACCAAAGTTGACACCCACTAAGTCTATCCCATCACTCTACTGTAAATATTTTCCCAGGATTTAATCTGATCTGTTTTTTTATGTTGTTGTTCTTGTTTGCTTGCCTGCTTGAATGTAGTTTCCATGAGGGAAGAGATTTTTATCTATTATGTCCCACTTCTGTATTTCCTGTACCTACAGCAGTACCAGAAAGTTGTTGGTGCTCAACATAAATCTCTGTTGGATGAATAATTTATTTGCATATTATATATTTGTTTTTCTTTTCTATCTAAAATTAATAGAATTCTTAATAGAATACTCCAAGATATCAGGGTAATTATCATCTAACATTTTTACTTCTATGTTAAATACATCTAGAGCAGTATTTAGCACATCATAAATAATAATTAAAATTTATTCAATAAATAAATACTGCTTAATAATAATAACATTTATATGACACTTTACATATTACTATATTGAAACATACAATTTTGCCAGTATGTTTACATAAAGGGCTATTTCATATAACCTGACTGTACAGTCTGTTTCTATCTGATTTATTTCTCACAGTAACCCAATAAGGGAAGTATTACTACTAAGGGAAAACTACAGACTACAATGGCTTTGATGGATGAAAGAGCAGACTTGAGAGCAATTAATCTTGGGAAAAGAAAACTTGTTAAATGGAGAAAGACATGGTTACTTCCTTTTTCTTTGTAGTCTTGAATATAACCTGGACTCATCTTCTATCATCATAACCCTGAAATGGCTTTCCCATCTTTTCATGAAACCACGTTACATATCAGATATAGCTTTAACTATTGATACCCCAATTTTTTTTCTCACCCTTATCCATCCTACCATTGAGTATCTGCAACTCCACCTCTATGTTCACCATCTCCTCTGTTACCACTTAGGACAAATCACCACTATCTCTCACCTCTGATAGGAGATATCAGTTAGGGAGTTAACGAATTTCCCTATTGCATATATTCTCATCCACACTTCAATCAGCTGCTAATGTTGTGTTTTAAACATGTAATTAAGATCATATCATTCCATTTTTAAACATCAACCAAGATGTTTAAAATTTTTTATTTTTTAAATAAATTTTTTTAAATTTTTTAAAATTTTTAAATTTGTAGTCTTTCCCCATGTCCTATGCTATGACACTCTACATGAGCTATTAAACTAGCTTTTAAACCTCTGGTTGTACCACTTTTATTCTCATAAAATTTGCTGTTCCCACATTGGACTTTTTTCCATTTCTCTAACAAGCCTTGCTCTCTTCCTCCAGCTCTTTGCAGTTATCCATTCTCTGGTTCTAGTCCAAGTGGTGACTTCCTTCTTTTCATTCTGGTCTTAAAAATGATGTTATTCCTCAAAGATAGTATAGTATCATCATTGCTATTTAGTGATGCCAACCACTGATCACACACATCAATCACACTGTATCACTTAATTCTGCTTATTTACTCATGATAGTTTCACTATCTAAAATCTTAATCCTTATTTCTTTAGTTGTTTATTGTCAAACTGTCCTACTTTTTGTCAGCTCCATGAAAAAATTGTTTTTTTGTCCTGTTCACTTTGCTATCTTGAGCATCTTGAAAATTATCTGGCATATATAACAACAAATATTTGTTAAATGAATGAATATACAAATTTAATTTAATGAATCCAAAATACTTTCTCTAAAATGCAACATGATAATGCCACTACCTGCTTAAAATCTACAGTGGCTCCCCATTACTGGTAGAACCACTCTTTAGTTTGAAATACACAATCTCTCCTATTTTGTGCTGTGCCTTCCGTTTATCATAACTCTAGCCTCATTAAACTATGTGCAGTTTCATCAATATAAATCCAACTGCCTATCCCTGAATGCTCTTTCCTTGAAGAGAGACTGACTAAAGAGTTAACTGAAAACTTAACAGAACCTCGGTCTACAAAGGTACAAAACTTGAAGAATTTACACAACATTTGGGTGTGGCTGATATTTCTGACTTGTTCTTATTCGAGTACTTTCATTTTCAACCCTTGCCACACCCCTCTTTTTTTTGGTTGTTTCTGATTTATGACATTTTCTTCTATTATCCCAATTAACTATTAGAACAGTTGCTTTTTGTCAGGAATTTTTGGTTATTGCAAATAAACTTAAATAAAACATGGGACCACTATTGTCCAAATTAAACTAAATCTAGTATTCAAAGGGAAACACAATTCAGCAACCAAAATTAATGAAAGGTAACTCAATCCGTATTTTGTTCTTTAAAGAAATACCAAAGAGAAGTGTATTTTCTTAAGGCAAGCAAATAGTAAATACCTCTTCTGATTAATGCCTACTTTACTACACTTCACACTGGTGGTAGCTGCTCTCTAAAGTTGACCGATTTTCTCTACGTTAATTCTCATAAAATAGTAGCAATTATATATAAACTACTATGCATCATGCTGTTGTATTCTAACCATTTAACATGTATTAATTAATCTTTACAATTCTATGAAATAATAATTATTTTTAAAGATAAGCATTTATATAATACCTTTATTTTTTGATTGTTGTTTGGGATAAAAAAAAGATAAAAGAAATAGCTTATGAATTCAAAGACTTTAAAACTTCAGCTTAAAATGTTGTAGAGGGCTTCCCTTGTGGCGCTGTAGTTGAGAGTCCGCCTGCCGATGCAGGGGACGTGGGTTCGTGCCCCGGTCTGGGAAGATCCCACATGCCACGGAGCGGCTAAGCCTGTGAGCCATGGCCACTGAGCCTGCACGTCTGGAGCCTGTGCTCTGCAATGGGAGAGGCCACAACAGTGAGAGGCCTGCGTACCACAAAAAAAAAAAAAAAAAAAAAAAAAAAATGTTATAGAGGCACACACGTCTGCATTCATCCTCTCACCACCCTAGTTTATAATCAAATATTGGATTCTATGGTACGGATTCAAAGGAAGATGTTCATTTGCCATAGAATGCCCAAACAAACCTCCCTTTAATTGGAACAGTGCTGGCCATGAAGTCCCTTAAAGCAAAAGGTGATAAACCCAACTTAGGCATAGAAGGAGACACTTGAGGCTGGCAAACAGGTTTCTGTTCTGTTTCTGTCAAGAACTTCTCAATTTAACTTAATTTCACAAGGGTCCTGTATGCAAATTTCCAGTATTTTCACTCTTAAAAATTGCTTAGATAAAAAAGTTGGTTTCAGTTACATCCATGTACTAAGACCCAAGCATCCAAAGCAACACCATATGGCAGATAGGACATTCTTTGGTCTTTATAAGATGGTTAGAAATATGATATGTGAAGAAGCAGCATAGATAGAACAACAGGATTAGTTTAGACATTATAAGTAAAGATATTTGAAGTATCAATGACATAGTAAAATACCTTCAAGAAATCTTTGTGGGAGACAATGGGAATCTGTACGGCTATATTATCTAAAATATTCATTTAAGTATGATTTGAAAATGCAAGTTTTTGAAACATGCTAGAGTAAGAAATTACATATTAAAGATGAAAGTACAGGGAGAGGACCTTCAAGATGGCAGATGAGTAAGATGTGGAGATCATCTTCCTCCCCAAAAATACATCAGAAATACATCTACATGTGGAACAACTCCTACAGAACATCTACTGAATGCTGGTAGAAGACCTCAGACTTCTCAAAAGGCAAGAAACTCTCCACATACCTGAGTAGGGTAAAAGAAAAAAGAAAAAACAGAGAGAAAAGAATAGGGACAGGACCTGTCCCTCTGGGAGGGAGCTGTGAAGGAGGAAGTTTCCACACACTAGGAGCCCCTTCACTGGTGGAAATGGGGGGTGAGTGGGGGGAAAGCTTCAGAGCCATGGAGGAGAGCGCAGAGACAAGGGGGCAGAGGGCAAAGTGGAGAGATTCCCTCACAGAGGATCGGTGCTGATGAGCACTCACCAGCCCAAGAGGCTTGTCTGCTCACCCGCTGGCACAGGTGGTCGCTGGGAGGTGAGGCTTGGACTTCAGAATTCAGACCGCAGGGAGAGGACTGAGGTTGGCTGTGTGAACACAGCCTGAAGGGGGCTAGTGCGCCACAGCTAAGTGGAAGGGAGTCCGGGAAAAAGTCTGGAACTGCCTATGAGGCAAGAAACCATTGTTTCCGGGTACACGAGGAGAGGACATATAGAACACCACTTAAACGAGCTTCAGAGATGGGCATGAGCCGCGGCTATTGACGCGGACACCAGAGATGGGCATGAAACACTAAGGCTGCTGCTGCAGCCACCAAGAATGCTGTGTGCAAGCACAGGTCACTATCCACACTTCCCCTCCCAGGAGCCTTCCAGCCTGCAACTGCCAGGGTCCCATGATCCAGGGACAACTTCCCAAGGAGAACACACAGCGTGCCTCAGGCTGTTGCAACGTCATGCTGCCCTCTGCCACCACAGGCACACCCTGCATTCTGTACCCCTCCCTCCCCTCTGCCCTGAGTGAGCCAGAGTCCCCTAATCAGCCACCCCATTAACTCCCTCCTGTCTAGGAAAAGAACAGATGCCAGAGGGTGACCTACATGCAGAGGCAGGGCCAAATCCAAAGCTGAACACCAGGAGTTGTGCAAACAAAGGAGAGAAAGGGGAATTTCTCCATGTAGCCTCAGGAGCAGCAGATTAAATCTCCACAATCAACTGTATGTACCTGCATTTGTGGAATACCTGAATAGACAATGAATCATCCCAAAATTGAGGTAGTGGACTTTGGGAACAACTATAGACTTGGGGTTTGCTGTATGAGACTGACTACTGGCTGATTTTTCTGTTTATTTCAGTATAGTTCTTAGTGCTTGTTATCATTGGTGGATTTGTTTATTGGTTTGGTTGCGCTCTTCTTTTTTTTTTTATTACTTTTTAATAGTTAAAAAAATTTTTATTTTAATGACTTTTATTTTATTTCTCTCTTTTTTTCTCCCTTTCCTTATGAGCTGTGTGGTTGACAAGGTCTTGATGCTCTGGCCAGATGTCAGGCCTGAGCCTCTGAGATGGGAGAGCTGAGTTCAGGTCATTGCTCCACCAGAGACCTCCTGGCCCCACATAATATCAATTGGTGAGAAATCTCCATCTCAAAGTTAAGACCCACCTCCACTCAATGACCAGCAAGCTACAGTGCTGGACACCCTATGCCAAACAACTAGCAAGACAGAAACACAACCCCACCCATTAGCAGAGAGGCTGCCTAAAATCATAATAAGTTTACAGACACTCCAAAACACACTACCAGAAACAGTCCTGCCCACTAGAAAGACAAAATCCAGCATCATCTACCAGAACAGAGGCACAAGTCCCCTCCACCAGGAAGCCTACACAACCCACTGAACCAACCTCACCAACTGGAGGCAGAAACCAAAAACAACGGAACTACGAACGTGCAGCCTGCAAAAAGGAGACCCCAAACACAGTAAGTTAAGTAAAATGAGAAGACAGAGAAATAAGCAGCAAATGAAGGAGCAAAGTAAAAACTCCCCAGACCAAACAAATGAAGAGGATATAGGCAGACTACCTGAAAAAGAATTCAGAGTAATGATAGTAAAGATGATACGAAATCTTGGAAATAAAATGGAGAAAATGCAAGAAACATTTAACAAGGACCTAGAATAAGTAAAGAGCAAACAAACAATGATGAACAACAAAATAAATGAAATTAAAAATTCTCTAGAAGGAATCAATAGCAGGATAACTGAGGCAAAAGAACGGATAAGTGAGCTCAAAGATAGAATAGTGGAAATAACTTCCATGGAGCAGAATAAAGAAAAAAAAAAGAATGAAAAGAATTGATGACAGTCTCAGAGACCTCTGGGACAACATTATGCACCAACATTCAAATTATAGGGCAGGGGTTCCCTAAAGAAGAAGAGAAAAAGAAAAGGACTGAGAAAATATTTGAAGAGATTATAGTTAAAAATTTCCCTAACATGGGAAAGGAAAGAGTCAATCAAATCCAAGAAGTGCAGAGAGTCCCATACAGGATAAACCAAAGGAGAAAGGCATCTAGACATATATTAATCAAGCTAACAAAGATTAAATCCAAAGAAAAAATATTAAAAGCATCAAGGGAAAAGCAACTAAAAACATACAAGGGAATCCCCATAAGGTTAACAGCTGATCTTTCAGCAGAAACTCTGCAAGCCAGAAGGGAGTGGCAGGACATATTTAAAGTGATGAAAGGGAAGAACCTACAACCAAGATTACTCTACCCAGCAAGGGTCTCATTCAGATTTGAAGGAGAAATTAAAAACTTTACAGACAATCAAAAGCTAAGAGAATTCATCACCACAAAACCAGCTTTACAACAAATGCTAAAGGAATTTCTCTAGGCAGGAAACACAAGAGAAGTAAAAGACCTACAATAATGAACCACCCAAAATTAAGAAAATGGTAATAGGAACATACATATCGATAACAACCTTAAATGTAAATGGATGAAATGCTCCAACCAAAAGACATAGATGGCTGAATGGATACAAAAAGAACACCCTTATATATGCTGTCTACAAGAGACCCACTTCAGGCCTAGGGACACATAAAGACTGAAAGTGATGGGGATGGAAAAAGATACTCTGCAAATGGAAATCAAATGAAAGCTGGAGTACCAATTCTCATATCAGACAAAATAGACTTTAAAATAAAGACTATTACAAGAGACAAAGAAGAACACTACATAATGATCAAGGAATCAATCCAAGAAGAAGATATAACAAATGTAAACATTTATGTACCCAACATAAGAGCACCTCAAAACATAAGGCAAATGCTAACAACCATAAAATGGGAAATCGACAGTAACACAATCATAGTAGGGGACTTTAACAGCCCACTTTCACCAATGGACAGATCATCCAAAACGAAAATTAATAAGGAAACACAAGCTTTAAATGACACATTAAACAAGTTGGACTTCATTGATATTTACAGGAAATTCCATCCAAAAACAACAGAATACACTTTCTTCTCAAGTGCTCATGGAACATTCTCCAGAATAGATCACATCTTGGGTCACAAATAAAGCCTTGGTAAATTTAAGAAAATTGAAATCATATCAAGTATCTTTTCCAACCACAACGTTATGAGACTAGATATCAATTAAAGGAAAAAAATTGTAAAAAATACAAACAAATGGAGGCTAAACAATACACTACTAATAACCAAGAGATCACTGAAGAAATCAAAGAGGATATCAAAAAATAAATAGAAAAAATTGACAATGAAAACACAACAACACAAAACCTATGGGATGCAGCAAAAGAAGTTCTAAGAAGGAAGTTTATAGCAATACAATCCTACCACAAGAAACATCTCAAATAAACAACCTAACCTTACACCTAAAGTATAAGAGAAATAAGAACACAAAAAACCCAAAGTTAGTGGAAGGTAAGAAATCATAAATATCAGATCAGAAATAGATGAAAAAGAAATGAAGGAAATTATAGCACAGCACAATAAAACTAAAAGCTGGTTCCTTGAGAAGGTAAACAAAATTGATAAACCATTAACCAGACTCATTAAGAAAAAAGGGAGAAGACTCGAATAAACAGAATTAGAAATGAAAAAGAAGTAACAACTGACACTGCAGAAATACAAAGGATCATGAGAGATTACTACAGGCAACTGTATGCCAATAAAATGGACAACCTGAAAGAAATGGACAAATTCTTAGAAAAGCACAACTTTCCAAGACTAAACCAGGAAGAAAGAAAATATGAACCAGCCAATCACAAGCAGTGAAATTGAAACTGTGATTAAAAATCTTCCAACAAACAAAAGCCCCAGATCAGATGACTACACAGCCAAATTCTATCAAAAATTTAGGGAAGAGCTAACAGCTATCTTTCTAAAACTCTTCCAAAATATAGCAGAGGGAGGAACCCTGCCAAACTCATTCTACGAGGCCACCATCCCTCTGATACCAAAACCAGACAAAGATGTCACAAAAAAAGTAAACTACAGGCCAATATCACAGATGAACATAGATGCAAAAATCCTCAACAGAATACTATCAGACTTAACGCAACAGCATATTAAAAGCATCATACACCATGATCAATTGGGGTTTATCCCAGGAGTGCAAGGATTCTCCATATATACAAATCAATCAATGTTATACACCATATTAACAAATTGAAGGATAAAAACCACATGATAATCTCAATAGATGCTGGAAAAGCTTTTGACAAAATTCAACAGCTATTTATAATAAAAACCCTCCAGAAAGCAGGCATAGAGGGAACTTACCTCAACATAATATAAGCCATATATAACAAACCCACAGCCAACATTGTTCTCAAAGGTGAAAAACTGAAAACATTTCCACTAAGATAAGGAACAAGACAAGGTTGCCCATCTCACCACTATTTTTCAACATAGTTTTGGAAGTATTATCCACAGCACTTAGAGAAGAAAAGAGAAATGAAAGGAATCCAAATTGGAAAAGAAGACGTAAAGCTGTCACTGTTTGCAGATGACATGATACTATACATAGAGAATCCTAAAGATGCTACCAGAAAACTACTATAGCTAATCAATGAGTTTGGTAAAGTAGCAGGATACAAAATTAATGCACCAAAATCTCTTGCATTCCTATACACTAATGATGAAAAATATGAAAGAGAAATCAAGGAAACACTCCCATTTACCATTGCAACAAAAAGAATAAAATACCTCTGAATAAACCTACCTAGGATACAAAAGGCCTGTATGAAGAAAACTATGTCAATAATGAAAGAAATTAAAGATGATACAAATAGATAGAGAGATATACCATGTTCTTGGGTTGGAAGAATCAACATTGTGAAAATGACTGTACTACCCAAAGCAATGTACAGATTCAATGCAATCCCTATCAGACTATCAATGGCATTTTTCACAGAACTAGAACAAAAAATTTCACAATTTGTATGGAAACACAAAAGACCCTGAGTAGCCAATCTTGAGAAAGAAACATGGAGCTGGAGGAATCAGGCTCCCTGATTTCAGTCTATACTACAAAGCTATAGTAAACAAGACAATATGGTACTGGCACAAAAACAGAAACATATATCAATGGAACAGGATAGACCCAGAGATAAACCCATGCACATATGGTCACTGTATCATTGATAAAGGAGATAAGAATATACAATGGAGAAGAGACCGCCTCTTCAATAAGTTGTGCTGGGAAAACTGGACAGCTACATGTAAAAGGATGTAATTAGAAAACTCCCTAACACCATACACAAAAATAAAATCAAGATGGATTAAAGCCCTAAATATAAGGCTAGACACTGTAAAACTCATAGAGGAAAACATAGGCAGGACACTCTATGACATAAATCACAGCAAGATCCTTTTTGACCCACCTCCTACAGAAATGGAAAAAAAAACAAAAATAAATAAATGGGACCTAATGAAACTTCAAAGCTTTTGCGCAGCAAAGGAAACCATAAACAAGACAAAAAGACAACCCTCAGAATGGGAGAAAATATTTGCAAATGAAGCAACTGACAAAGGATTGATCTCCAAAATTTACAAGCAGCTCATGCAACTCAGTATCAAAAAAACAAACAACCCAATCCAAAAATGGGCAGAAGACCTAAATAGACATTTCTCCAAAGGAGATATAGAGATTGCCAACAAACACATGAAAGGATGCTCAACATCTCTAATCATTAGAGAAGTGCAAATCAAAACTGCAATGAGGTATCACCTCACACCAGTCAGAATGGCCATCATCAAAAAATCTACAAACAGTTAATTCTGGAGAGGGTGTGGAGAAAAGGAACCCTCCTTCACTGTTGGTGGGAATGTATATTGGTACAGCCACTACGGGACAGTATGGAGGTTCCTTAAAAAAGTAAAAATACAACAATCATATGACCCAGCAATCCCATTACCAGGCATATACCCTGAGAAAACAATAATTCAAAAAGAATAATGTACCACGGTGTTCATTGCAGCACTATTTACAATAGCCAGGACATGGAAGCAACCGAAGTGACCATCGATAGATGAATGGGTAAAGAAGATGTGATATATATATACAATGGAATATTATTCCGTGATAAAAAAATGAAATTGAGTTATTTGTAGTGAGGTGGATGGGCCTAGAATCTGTCATACAGAGTGAAGTAAGTCAGAAAGAGAAAAACAAATACCTTATGCTAACACATATATATCAAATCTAAAAAAAAGAAAAAATTGTTCTGAAGAACCTAGGGGTAGGACAGGAATAAAGACGCAGACATAGAGAATGGACTTGAGGACATGGAGAGCGGGAAGGGTAAGCTGGGATGAAGTGAGGGTGGCGTTGACATATATACACTACCAAATATAAAATAGCTAGTGGGAAGCAGCCACATATTACAGGCAGATTAGCTTGGTGCTTTGTGACCACCTAGAGGGGTGGGATAAGGAGGGTGGGTATATGGAGATATATGTATATGTATAGCTGATTCATTTGTTATACAGGAGAATCTAACACAGCATTGTAAAGCAATTATACTCCAATAAAGATGTTAAAAAAAAAAAGAATGGCACTTCTAAATTTTAAAAATTTGTGTATATCTATTATGACAACAAAAGGGGTATAATTTGTGCCATGGAGAACTTTAGTGGTGCAAGATTCTAACAACAGCATTTACCCACCACCTCCACGTTATCTATATTTTCTTTTCAATGTGAATTGCAGGAATAAACTATGGTCCAACACTCAAAAAAAAAAGAAAAGAAATATATAGGAATTTATAGACATATACATTCTGAGCATGTGTGTTTTATATCTAGTCAAAAACAATGATTACAGTGATAGAATTGCCTACTTGGGTCCATCAAGCTTCTATCATTAATGTACCAATGTAATACCATTTATTGGCTTCTTTTGAAATAAAACTAGTAAAGAAAATAAAATAAAGATGAAGGTACAGTTTTAAAATATTAAACTTTCTTTATTACAGTTGTAATAATCTGCTAATTCTCCTTTAAATAGCCTTAAATTTCATGTTAGTAAAAATTAAGAATTGCTATGGAAATTCTTCAACAAAATCAAGCGTTGACATACATTGAAGTGGGTGCCTTATGTTTTCCTCAAATACATGAATATTACAGCCTATTAATATCGGAACATATGTACAAAAATCATGCAATTCTCATCATATGTTAAAACAACCAATATTGATAAGAATAACTATGTTAGACTTTAATAAAATCTTCCATGCTTGAAATCATATTATTCACAAAACATTAAGATATATATTATAATCTTAACTTAGTCTTCAAACTAATTTACAAAAGCTAAATTTATACAAATAATATAGCAAATAATCTCACCTCTTTCCTTTCCTTAGGAATATTAATTATTTGCAATGTTAAGTTTTTAGTATACAAATTAAAATAATATGTTTTTAAAATGTTTATACATTTAAACACAATGGATATAAGGGATATTGTTATGAAGAAATCTCAGTGGTCATTTATTGATTACAAGTTAAAAATTAGAAAGTCCAGATTCTGTAATCACCCATGTAGAAGGAAGATAGACTAGATTTTTAACAATTATCTTAAATGCATGCTAGTTTCAAAAATAATTATAATAAATATGACAAATACATTGAATAGTTGTTACTGTTGATATTTGAATGCTATGTGTTTAGATCTCAAATCTAAAGCAATAACAATTACTATAGGGGGAAAATAAAGCAATAACATGATATAATTAATTACTATCAACTAGGCATATTTCAAACAATGCATTTGGTTGAATCAGAATAACCTTATACAATGGATTTTTTTGATTTCATAGGACACCTGGATTGTTATCTTCATGATCTTAAATGTAGAGCCTAATGGTTCCAATTATATACAAAATAAAATCAAGTTGAAGGAAACTGAACTATGAATCAGTAATACATGTATTAAGGTAATTATTGTCCACACTGTTTATGAATGTATTTTATATTTGAAAAATATTCAAACAATGCTTAGATTTCATTGCTTAATCAATACATTCTACCATAAAGATTATTACAATGTTTCATTATAACTACAGTGAAATTTTGCTTATAAGAAATCATTTTAATGTTTTAATATAGAATAATTCTTAAATATTGCAAAATTTAGTGCTTTTTCTCATATAAACATAAATATTAGAGGCATGAAATTGTATATTATTAGAAAATTGCATTGTGTTTTTTGTGTAAACATCTGTGATACAATACGAAATACATAGTTGGTATTTGTCCTCAGTGCCTAAAAGAGTTTCTAAAAACCTTGGAATTTCCTGAGTGATACGGGTGATAGGAGCATCTTTCTGGTTATTTATAATAAGCCCCTGTCACCCATACCTGAGTTTATGCAATAAGGTGACTTTTAGAATCTTAGGGCCCCCAAGATAGTTTCAGGATGGATGCTGGTCTCCGGAAAGACCAAGGCATGTTTAGAGGGTTGCAACTTTCAGCCCCACCACTGACTTGGGGGTGGGGTGGGAGAGAGTTGGAGGTTAAGTTAATCACCAGCGATCACCTATTTAATCAATCATACCTATGTAATTAAATCTCCTGTTTGGTGAATACATTGAGGTGCTGGGAGGTGATGCGCCCAGGGAGAGCATGAAAGCTCCATGCCCTTCCCCTATACCTTGTCCTTTGCATCTCTTCCATTTGGCTGTTCCTGAGTTGTATCATTCATAATAAAGTAGTAATAGTAAGTAAAGCACTCTCCTGAGTTCTGTGAGTCATTCTAGCAAGTCATCAAACTGATTTATAGAAGTCAGTCAGAAATATGGGAGGCCTGGGATTGTGATTGGCATTTGAAGTGGGGGGAAGTTTTGTGTGACGGAGCCCTCAACTTATGCAGTGTTATCTCCAGGTAATTAATGTCAGAATTGAGTTGAATTGTAGGACACGCATTTGGTGTCCAGAAAGTTGGAGAATTTGTTGGTGTGATGAAAAAACCCACACATTTGGTGTCAGACATGTTGTGAATAAAAACAGTTTATAGCATCCCACACTATAATATAAGTATTGCACTTTTATCAAATAGATGTAGAGAACTGTTTTTGCTATTTAAGATATTCCAAATGGAAAAGAGAACCTTGGGTCAAAAAATTATCATAAAATCATATTTTTAGAAGGTGTCTCAGAAGGCCAAATATTTAGTCCAAAAGAGCTTCATCTAAGTTATGAGGAGAAATGTTTAGTTTGTCTAGCCTTAGAATCTGAATAAATCAAGCTATACAGACACATTTCAGCATACCCACTGAAGTACAGATACAATAATTGCAAAATTACTAAATCATCATCTCTTTTCCTTCTATAAATTGGTTCATGCCTAGGTCAACATTTGACTGTTAGTTTCCAGGTCCAGGATAGTCATTTTTAAATCCCTTGAGAAAAATAATATTTAATGAATATTAAAAAGAGTTACTCTGTGAACTGAGGAACAAAGTTAAAAGTAGAAAAACTTAACATTTTTTGAAGAAGAATATTAATCTTGTTTAGCTTAACTCAGTTGTATTATAACTTGAGAAGTGATACCACATGTAATCAAATATGTTTTAAAAATTAGCTTATGAGTGATATTGATATCATTTGAATATAATGATAGAAGTTTTATAAAAATAAGACAAAGTGCAAACAATAAAACCAAAGGAAGTAAACACTTAGTCCAAACCTCAAAAAATATTTCTTCAGTTTATAATTAAAGAAATATTTCAAGTTAATGGAGAAAGGATAACCGCTTTAATAAATGGCCTGGAAAATTGGCTATAAATTTGAGAAAAAGAGTTTAATTCCCTCCCACATGCCATATAAAAATTAAAGTTTAGAAGAATTAAAGAGATAAATGTAATAAGCTGAATGATTAAAACAGTATTAAAAAATAAATGCAAATACATTGAAAATTTGGGGATGGAAAATGCTTTCTTAGGTAAGACACAAAATCAGAATTCATTAAAAAAAAAGAATGATAAGATGATTTTTAACTTACAGCACATATTCACCAAAGATGGTGTAAATGGTACTAGTAGACAAATGACAGATGGAATAAATATTTAGATGGCTATTATTAACAAAAAGTAAATTATATAATATAAAATCTCTTATAATGCTGTACAAAAATAAGTATTAATACAGCTTACCAGTGTACAAAGGTGATATGAATATGTAATCCCTAAATTCCAATACAAATACAAAATAATCCACAATTTCACATTTAGTCAGCAGTGAAACCACAGACATAGCATCCCAACATTTAAATATGAGAAACATTTAAAAAAATTGATACCGTTTATTTTTTCCAAGAACTGGCATTGAGATTCCAACAAACCACTTTACTAGATTCCAGCAAACCACTCTCCAACACTGTTGGAGGAAATTCGGAATTAGACAAAGTTAAGAAAGTGTGCATCTCTTCTGCCTCAGCAACTCTACTTCTAAAATCGGTCTAACAGAAACACACACATGCACAGAGACGTATGCACAAGATGTTTATTTCAACATTGCCTGTAATAAAGGGGGAAAACCCTAAAAATTCAATTAGAAAAATGGTTAAAGAATTTATGACATATCCATGGACTATATCATGCTGCTTTAAAAATTGGACCTTTATGTTGACACAGAATGATATTTAAGTTTTTAATTTAAAAAGCAAATTGTTGAACCATATGCATGGTACGATCCTATCAGTTTAAAATAAAAATGTACATATATATGTATATATATAGATACATATATATATGTATTTACATCATGCATATAAAAAGGATTGGTTGGATGCACCAAGTTTTATCTCTTGGTTTAGGGTATGAATGGTAAGTACAGAGGGAGGATGCTGATGAAAGAGGACATTCAGATGCTAATATTATTCTTTATTTGATAACTTAAAAAAACAATACTTATTAGTTATATATCACTTGTAAGAGAAAAAAATGATAAGCTCCTGCTTTCAAACATGTGTTTATGTTCTGTTATTATTTTCATCAGAGATTCTAATATTTAATTAATATATTCTTCCAATGTACTTTTTGGTCTTCTATTGTATAACAAATATTGATACTCTGTTAACATTTCAGAAAACCTTTATATTTATCCCTTCTGAATATAAATGCCTTGGTATCCAATTTCCTGAAAAAGATAGCTCAATCTGTGTGAGTGACTCTGGGAAGATCCAGGTGAGTAAATTAAATAACTTCAGTGTTACACTTGATGAATTAGCACATCACTATTAAAAAACAATAAAGTTGTAGAAAATGTGATGCTACTTTGGAATTCACTAGTTCTGCAAATTTGTAATTTGTTTAATGTTTCCCTCCAACAAATATCCTCAGTCATCAACATGAGGGAAAATGCTTCTCTATCAAATGTTTTAATTTTCTTGCAATTTATGTGTCATAATGCTTTATCATGAACATGTTACCTAGTTGGAGCAACATTGTTGACATTTCCTTGCTAATAGGCCAGTTTGCAGCAGACATTTGTGTGAGTGGAATATCAGAAGGACCAGAAAAATAATATCTCTTGATATCTAGACTGTGAAAATGATCTGAAGCTAGAAAAAACTATATGCAAGCTATATAAATATTTTTCTCTTAGTATATAGCGCCACCCAGTGTTATAGAATTCTCTGTGGAACACTCTACAGAGGAGGCTATCGTGTCAAGGTAGAAAGGAACACAAATGACACTACATGAGCTCCATACGAATATGTTCATCTTAAAGTTTATTTAGGGATATTCCACATGCCGGCTTATTAAAAATTATTAAATAGGAATGCAAAATCAATATGAAACAAACTGAAATGGTCACTCCAATCTCAATATCGTGGTAATTATTCTCTTTTTGGATCTTTGTTTTTGTTTGAAAATAAAAAAGTTCATGAAAATTGCTGCAGTTTTATTAATTCACTATGTATTTCAAGGTACTTTAAGACATTCCAAAGAGATAATTCCATTGGCCATTATAGATTCAGGCATACTTCATGTTTCTGCATGTCTAAAATAATAACTTTTCTTTTGAATTAAATAACAGATGAAAATGAGAAGGCATTTACAGAAAGAAGCAGTGGAATTTTTAGTTTTCTATAGTGGCTTTTACCACAGGGATTTGATGCTTTAGAGAGATGCTATTTGGCAATTAAGCAACACAATTAGAGCATAAATATTCATATTAAGGAAGACCTAGAAATAAAAAAGACATCGCTTCATTACTTATTTGCTGTAGTGATAAAGAAAATGTAAAATTCCCTTTCTAAGTCCTCAGAACTTATATACATTTGATAAAAGTAACTCAGTCTTCGAAGATAAAACTCTTCTCATTTTATTCAGTTTCTTGAGTGTTCTTCAAGACTCTGCTCCACCTTATCTTGCTGCCTTTTAAAATTGTATCTCTGTTGATGCCTGAGTCTTCAAGTGACTCAGGGTTTCTCCTTTTGTACAACCCACAGTCACATCACACTTGGAATTTCTATAACTCAATAATTTTCCTCATTTAAATTACTCTCTTTCCAGGTTCTGTACTTGTTGCTAACATTGTTTTATTTTCCTCTGCTTGAAATGTTTCAGTCAGCACTTAGCAAATGTAACGTGTTGTTGTTCTCGCTGCTCTTACCCTTGTTATTATCATCATCATCATCATTTTTACTCCTCTTTCTTTTATTTCTCAGGTCCTGTCTCCTGGTATACTGACTCCTTTTTTCGTGTCTTTCCTGGTTTGCTCTTGTCATTCCCACAACATCATTATGATCTAGGCCTTTGTTATCTCAAATTGCTATTACAAATTTCTCCTACCTAATCTCTCTCGTTTCCATCTTCTTCTTTCAATCCAACCTGCACAGAACAAAATTAATACATTGAAAATATTTCTCATTGTCTTTCCAAATAGACAGCTGAAAAGTAAGAATTGTACCTTTCTATATATACTATTGGTATTTGACACAGTGTGTACTTATTTGACCTATGTGATATAGGAGTAACTATGTGACCATGGAGTAACAAAGCACTAATGCAAAACAACTACTGATTGTGTTTCCAATTCAATGGTGTTAGGTGAGAATATTCATGGAATTTACATTGTTTTGTCAGTGGAGATTGCTCTTGTCAGATGAAAACATATGTCAGCTTTCTGCAACAAAGTTAGTTTAAAAAGTCTTTCACCATATGTCTGTTTTTGTGCCAATACTATGTTGTTTTGATTACTGTAGCTTTCTAGTATTGTCTGAAGTCTGGGAGGGTTATACCTCCAGCTTTGTTTTTTTTTCCTCAGTATGGCTTGGCAGTTCTGGGTCTTTTGTTGTTTCATATAAATTTTAGGAATGTTTGTTATAGTTCTGTGAAAAATGTCATGGATAATTTGATAGGGATTGCATTAAATCTGTAAATTACTTTGGGTAGTATGGCATTTTAACAATTCTTCCAAACCAAGAGCCTGGGCTATCTTTCTATTTCTTTGAGTCATCTTCAATTTCCATTATCAATGTTTTATAGTTCTAAGCATATAAGTCTTTCACTTCTTTGGTCAGGTTCATTCCTAGGTATTTTATTTACTTATTTTTTTATGTGATTTTAAAAAGGATTTATTTTTTTACTTTCTCTTTCTGATATTGATTTTTAGTGTAAAGAAATGCATCAGATTTCTGTATGTTAATCTTGTATCCTGCTACCTTGCTGAATTCGTTTATCAGTTCTAACAGTTTTTGTGTGGAGTCTTTGGGGTTTTCTATATAGAGTATCATGTCAACTGCATATAATGTCAATTTTACCTCTAAGTGCCCACTGACAGATGAATGGATATAGAAGACGTGGTATATTTATACAATGGAATATTACTCAGCTATAAAAAATGAAATAATGCCATTTGCACCAACACGGATAGACCTAGAAATTATCATACTAAGTGAAGTAAGTCAGAGAGAGAAGGACAAATATCATACGATATCACTTATATGTGGAGTCTAAAAACATGATACAAATGAACTTACTTACAAAACAGAAACAGACTGACATAGAAAACAAACTTATGTTTACCAAAGGGGAGAGGTGGGGAAGGGATAAATTAGGAGTTTGTGAGTAACAGATACACATTACTACATATAAAATAGATAAACAACAAGGTCCTGCTGTATAGCAGAAGGAACTATATTCAAAATCCTGTAATAAACTATAATAGAAAAGAATCTGAAAAAGAATGTGTGTGTGTGTGTGTGTGTGTGTATATATATATATCTGAACCACTTTGCTGTACACCTGAGACTAACACAACATTGTCAACCAACTATACTTCAATTAAAAAAAAAAATCTTTCACCTATCCTGAGCAGAGCAAGAACATAGACCCCACTGAGAGAAATATACTTCCAGGGATCTGGTTAGACAGAAAAGGAAAGGGGTATTATACAATCATTACCAGGATTAAGAAATAAAAGAATAATGACTATCTGTGATTAATGATGGAACACCCAATGTAAAACTTCTGCAAGGCAGCCAGGGATACACAACAGGATCAAATATATACAAAATGGAAACTAGTAGAGTTTGAAGCAAACTCTTAGTTCAGCTATTCTAGATCTATTCCTTGTTTCTGGATAAGGAGGAAAGAAAAGCTGTTATTAAAGTATATTTTATCATTATTAATTTTATAATTTTTTATGCAGTGAAATTTAGATATTTTAATAACTGTGTCTAAACTCTTTTCTTTTTAATGGATATTTTTATTGTCTTTACCCATTCCCTAGTTAAAAATTATTTACAGCATATAGATATCTGAGAAAGATGGATGTTGCTTTATATTTAGGGTTGAAGCTTTGGTGACTAGACTGGAGGATGGGGAACATACTCTTAGGAGGAACATAAGCAATAGTGAATGCTCAGGGGATTTCTGATCAAGATGGCTTTGTGAATTCATATTTTAAACTTCCCCTTTCTTCCAAACATGACAAACCTGAAATTAAAAAAAAATTATTTTTATAAGTTAGCAACAGTATTATGAGCATCCTAATGTTAAGAACTTTAAGCAGAGGCATCATCACATTTTACCTCCTGTGTGGTGAAGATATTGAGTGGCAAATCACTGGGACAGAAGGAAAGAACCAGCTACATGGCCTGGAGATGAAGACTGGAATAAGACTTCCCATCCATGTAAGAAAGGTGACCCAAAAAGAACTGAACATTTCTAAGAGCTATGACTTTTATAAAGCAGCTCATCTTGAAAGAATGAGGAAAGTGAAGAAATCATCCCAGATGGGGTCTGGGATAACCTACCCATTACCTCAGTGACTAGATCTAGAATAGCCCTGGGTTGTTGCAGTAGGAGAGCTGATACAAGTCCTAATTCCAGAATGGGGTTGGGGAAGCCAGGTGGAAGCAGATGCAAAACCATTGGACAAAGATGGAGGGAGGAGGAAGGGAAAGGGGGGGTGGATAGAGAGAGGGAAAGAGAATTCACATGTGAGGATTTTTCAAATATTTCAAGCACATGAGAAGAGCAAACACTGAAAAAAATTGATCAGCAAAACCAACAGTTGAGAAATAGGAGCAACGCAATGAAATGTAAGCATTAGAGCAATTTCAAAATGATTTTAGCGTATGTTGACAATCATTTAGACAATGTTTCTAAGAGAGAAAATGGAAAAAAATAACATCCCTAAAAACAGTAGGAAATAATGAAACAAAGACAGACGACTCATGTAAGAACTGGTGGATATTAAAATCCAATTACAGATCTTGGATACTAAAATACAGTAACACATAAAAATAAAACTTCTTATGGCAGCATAACCTTCACCATAACAAATGGGAAGTGTCCTGAAAAGTTCACAAGGAATGCAGCATAGAATGATAAAAAAATTAAAAAATGAGAAAAAGAAATTGAGGGCATAGAGAATATACTTATGACTCAACCATAGCTAATATGAAAGAAAAGTAGATGGAAAGCTTATCTAAAATGAAAATGGCTAAGGAATTTTCATAATTGAAGAATTATCTTGTCTTCAGATTGAAATACACACAGACTGCTAAAAGGATAAATACAATTAATCCATCCCTGTTCCATTGTAGTGATACCACAGAACATAGCAGAGAAAAAAAGAATCTTTAAAGCTGTAAGAGGGAAAAGAAAATTTGACTACAAAAGAATGACCAATACTCTGAAAACAAACTTCTCATCAACCAAAATGTATGGCAGATGGCAGTGAAATATATTCAAAGGACAGAGGGGAAGCATACATAAACATACATATAGGCACACACACTATCATTTCTGGATGTGTCAATGGTTAGACTTACCTATTTTATTTGGTTCCCTTAAATAAAATAAAACATAAAGACAATAAAATTTACTAAAAATTAATCCTTTTATATAAGTAATGTAGTTTTTTTTTTTTTAGTAATGTAGTTTTTAGAAAATACAAAACAATTCTAAACATCCAATTACACAGTTGTTAAATCTAAATCCAGATACCATTTACTGTTTAGAAATTTCTATGACCTTAAACTGCCATATTTAGAGCCAGTATTGTAACATTTTCTGCAATTAGAAACATTAATGGAGTAATTTATTTAAATAATAGTTACTTCGAAAAAAACAATCATTAGATTCTAGTTATTTATTGCTTCATAAAAAATCCACTCCAAAGATAGTAGCTTAAAGAAACAATTTATTTTGCTCACAATTTAAGACATGCATTTGGAAGGTGATTGGGTGGATGGTTTGTATCTGAATATGGTTTCTGTCAGCCAGGGCTACTAAAGCTGGATGAAGCACTTTCAAGATAGCCTTTTGCTTACATGTCAGGCACCTTGGAGTTCCTTGGACTTGGTCTCTGTCTTTCCATGTAGTTTCATCTTGCATGGCCTCTGAAAGTGGCTTGGGTTTTCTATAGCTGAAAGAAACCAGTTAGTACTTTCAAATTCCTTTCTGGATATCTCCTTCTCTGGATTCATTAAAAACATTTTCTGTTTTCTATGTTATCATAGGCACCAGTTTCCCTAAACTTTCCACCAGTACATGGTCTGCTTTCTCTAGTCTGAACACAATTCCCTCATTGTCTTCCAGTCTCTCCTTACAGTCTTTTAAAGACCCCTCCAGTTTCCTCTCTCTTATTATGGCAGCATCCTGCTTCCAGTTAACAAAACCCATGTGAAAAAATTAATAAAAACACCCTGAAAAGTAATCACATAAAAATTATTTTATTTTGCCCAAATTTTTATGTTATTCTGGAAGAGAATGATACAGGTAGTTTATTTCTGATCTATGTGGTATTGGCTGGGGATTGAGCTTTCACTCTTAAAATGGATTTTTTTTACTCAAATGTCTGGAACCTTGATGTTCTGATCTCTGTTTCTCCATCTCTGTCTGTATCTACAGGATAGCTCACCCTCCATGAGCATGAACTTTGAACTTTTCATAGCATGTAATTGCACTTCATAAAGCTGAGCATCTTCCAAGTGGCAGGCAGTAGAAGCTTCCAGGCTAGTTAACGGGAACCACTGGACCTGGCACAGCATCATTTCTGTTGTATTCTATCAGTCAAGGCTGTTATAGGACTTACCGGGTTAAAAAGGATGTATACAGTCACTCCATCTCTTGATGATAAAGTGACAATGCCACATTACAGACAAGCGTGTCTGATAGGAGATAGCCTTGTGACCTTTCTTGGAGAGTATAATCTGTCACAATTATCATTCTTTACTATAACTCAAGTATAAAAATAATAAAATATGCAGGTAGACAACTGTCTTAGTCTGTTAAGGCCACTTTAACAAAATACCACAGACTGTGTGGCTTATACATAATAGAAATTTATTCCTCACAGTTCTGAAGACTGGAAGCCTGAGATCAGGGTGCCAGCCCGGATGAGTTTTGGTAAGGGGTCTCTTCTGGGCCACAGACTGCCAACTTCTCATTGTATCCTCACATGACAAAGTGGAGAGGGGAAAGCTGCTCTCTCCTGACTCTCATAAATCTAATCCATTCATGAGGGCTTCCTCCCCCATGAGTGAATCACATCCCAAAGACCCCATCACCTAATACCATCATCTTGGACATTAGGTTTTCAGCATATGGATTTTGAGAGACAGAAACATTCAGACAATGGTAACAATTAAAGTTAACACTTTAACTTGCTAATATGTCTATTTTAAGGAAATTAGAGTTTTCCAAACAAACTCTGTGAAATTTGGAAGATATTTAACAGATTTTCATCAAAGTATAACTCTAACTGGGATATTATTATAAAGAAACATTTTAGTACATAAATTAAACCACCATAATATATAGTAGACAAATCCACACACAGTAAATTTAAGAATATATAGAAGAAAGATGTCTTTGTTACAAAAATGCTCTCTTAAATACCAAAGAAGGATTAAATTATATTAACCTTTTTAGTTTTTCACATTGACAAAGCATGATTATTTTCTTTGAGTTGTGTAATTCAACAGAATTTTAAAAGAATTGAAGATGAGGCAATGTGAATGGTTTAAAAGCAGAATCCATAGTCCATTGCACATCATTATTAAAATAATAATTCTGTGACTGTCATACAGAGTGAAATACATCAGAAGGAGAAAAACAAACATCATATATATCATATATATACCATAACGCATATATGTGGAATCTAGAAAAATGATATAGATGATCTTACTTGCAAAACAGAAATAGAGACACAGACATAGAGAACAAACATATGGACAACAAGGGGGAAGGGGGGGGT